>NC_133361.1:2798216-2832054 GCF_049309525.1 Garra rufa
AGCATGCGAGTTCAGGCAATGGCCAGTGACAAAAGTACAAGTGAAAGTTGTAGAGTTTTACATAACTAGGCTTGTACAAGATGATATAAATTTGCTGATATGCTGTTAATATTATGAATGAGTTCAACATGACTCTTTGTTGGTTGTTCTTTCTAATAGGGCTGTGGAGCAAGCTGTGCAAAATGTAACTGCACTACAGTTCAGTCAAGATGCTCAGACTGACATTGACCTACCTTTGGAAATATTTGCCTTTGGTCTTTTCCATAAATGCACAATATGGCCCAATTCAGATCCCATGACTGGCCTCCTTTGGTCTTCCCTTTCAGCTGAAACAAAGAGAAATATATACATGTTGAGACAATGTGCTAAAAATAATCTGGAACCAAAATATTTAAGAGGAACGACTGTAAGGAAAGTTATTATCAACAGATAAATAAGGATGTGTGCATTACATCAAATCAGTTATAGCTAAATGTCTTCAACGTTACTGAGAAAGATTGAATCATTGAATGATTTGTTCAGACTCCTTGATAACTTCTTCAAGATCAGCACTGGGAGCTTTGAGTTGAAGTTCCCTGTTAATTCTAGCAGCTTTCTGACAGAATTGGTCAAAATTATGAGATTATGAAAATGTCATAATGGACCACAGAAAGAGAGAGAGCAAAACTGTGTGTAAATTAATTATTGATTACATTTCAGAAAAATAGGAACAAGTGATGGCATTTACAAGAGTTGTTTTCTTTAAAGAGCTGCTGGAGTAAATGATCTGATGTAACTGCAAGACAGAAAAATATTAAATTACAATATTTACAATAATTCACAATAATTATAAAATTCATTTATATAATTAAATAATTATAAAAAAAGTATAAAAGGTGGCAAGCATTATAATTACTGTGCTTTATAAATAGTATACCGTAAAATCACAGTTAGTGGTAAAACCATGGTAAACGTTGTGGTTGTTGTGCTTCAACTACAAATACCACAGTAAAACTATGGTTACTGAGGTAAAACCATGGTAAATGTTGTGGTTATTGTGCTTTAACTACAAATACCACAGTAAACTATGCTGACAGTTGTAAAACCATGGTAAATGTTGGCTTTAAAAACCAAATACAACAGTAAAAATATGGTTACAGAGGTAAAACCATGGTAAATGTTGTGGTTGTTGTGCTTTAAGAACAAATACCACAGTAAAACTAAGCTTACAGTGGTAAAAACATGGTAAATGTTGTGGTTGTTGTGCTTTTAAAACAAATACCACAGTAAAACTATGCTGACAGTTGTAAAACCATGGTAAATGTTGGCTTTAAAACCCAAATACAACAGTAAAAATATGGTTACAGAGGTAAAACCATGGTAAATGTTGTGGTTGTTGTGCTTTAAGAACAAATACCACAGTAAAACTAAGCTTACAGTGGTAAAACCATGGTAAATGTTGTGGTTGTTGTGCTTTTAAAACAAATACCACAGTAAAACTATGCTGACAGTTGTAAAACCATGGTAAATGTTGGCTTTAAAAACAAATACAACAGTAAAAATATGGTTACAGAGGTAAAACCATGGTAAATGTTGTGGTTGTTGTGCTTTAAGAACAAATACCACAGTAAAACTATGCTTACAGTGGTAAAAACATGGTAAATGTTGTGGTTGTTGTGCTTTAAAAACAAATACCACAGTAAAACTATGCTTACAGTGGTAAAACCATGGTAAATGTTGGGCTTTAACAACAAATACCACAGTAAAACTATGCTTACAGTGGTAAAACCATGGTAAATGTTGGGCTTTAACAACAAATACCACAGTAAAACTATGCTTACAGTGGTAAAACCATGGTAAATGTTGGGCTTTAACAACAAATACCACAGTAAAACTATGGTTAATGAGGTAAAACCATGGTAAACGATGTGACTTGTGCATTGGCTACACAAAATATGGTCAAGCAACAGTTACTATGGTAAAACTATGGTAAATGTGCGGACTTTTACATGATCGCGCTTATCACGTGACACTGGTTTGGTTGATCTGTAAAGCTGTCATCAGCCACGTGAATATAATTAAAACGGTTTTATTTATTTATCTATTTCAAAACAGCAACAGTTAGAAGTTAGCTTAGGCTAATATTAGCAGCTGTGCTAACGCAGCAGCCGACTGTTCTAATTTAAAAGCACACGCTTCCATTTTAACACATGACCCCACGTACAGAGACGCAGAAGCAGCGAAACAATTAAAATAATGATCTCATTACAAAAGAAAAGATAATTTGTTGCCTTTCTTACCTGTTTAAAGGTGTATATGCATCTAGTGAACGGGGCAAACCGAGCCTCGCAGGTGACGTCACTGCCGTAGAAGATGCTGCGTGCTATTTGTACGCATCTGCTCTCCACAGAAGTTAATGGGAAGGATTGGCGTATCATATGCACGCGAAATTGGACTTTGGCGTAGGTATTACACGCAATTGGAAAGTGTAAAGTCGTGTTATTTATACGCAAATTGATGAGAACGGGTTGAGCGCATCAACACAACAACACGCTGATAGTAGATGTGACATAAGAGGCTGTTAGTATTCGATATTCCTTTGTGTCATAAAAGAGTTTCAGTTTTAGTGGTTTTCTTAAGTACACAGGTATTATGAGGTTAGCGGGTTTTCCATTTCTAAAGCCCCATTCACACTACACGCGACTAAGCGACGCGATCCCATTCATTTCAATGGAGAGCCAGCGATTTCCGGCGACTAGAGCGACAGCGAGCGACAGCGGCCGTCAGCGACCGTTGGCGACCGGATGTGGGCGTGTCCAGCGACGCGACAAAGTTCAGAATCTCTAAACTTTATGCAAATGAAGAGCGACTTTCGGGAGCGACAGCCAATAGGCTGTATGCACGGCGGTGAATGACGTACTTCCGGTGGAATATAAGGATGCTGGATTCCCAGCTAACAAATTTTTGTTCTGGGAACGTTTTGCTAACGTTATTTGGAATGTTACAAAAACGTGGAAATGTCCAGTTTGTTTAACGTTACTAGAACGTGATTTAATGGTTAGCATAACGTTTCTACAACGTTCTTGCAACCTAAATTTCACTAAAAATGTAACGTTCTATTAACGTTCATTTGGGACATTCCAAAAACGTTAAAATGTCCAGTTTGCTTAACGTTACTAGAACGTTATTTTATGGTTAGCATAACGTTCCTACAACGTTCTTGCAACCTAAATTTCACTAAAAATTTAACGTTCTATTAACGATTATTTGGAACATTCCAAAAACGTTAAAATGTCCAGTTTGCTTAACGTTACTAGAACGTTATTTTATGGTTAGCAGAACGTTCCTACAACGTTCTAGCAACCTAAATTTCATTAAAAATTTAACGTTCTATGAACGTTTATTTGGAACATTCCAAGAACGTTAAAATGTCCAGTTTGCTTAACGTTACTAGAACGTTATTTTATGGTTAGCATAACGTTCCTACAACGTTCTAGCAACCTAAATTTCATTAAAAAAATATAACGTTCTATGAACGTTTATTTGGAACATTGCAAGAACGTTAAAATGTCCAGTTTGCTTAACGTTACTAGAACGTTATTTTATGGTTAGCATAACGTTCCTACAACGTTCTAGCAACCTAAATTTCATTAAAAAATATAACGTTCTATGAACGTTTATTTGGAACATTGCAAGAACGTTAAAATGTCCAGTTTGCTTAACGTTACTAGAACGTTATTTTATGGTTAGCATAACGTTCCTACAACGTTCTTGCAACCTAAATTTCACTAAAAATTTAACGTTCTATTAACGTTTATTTGGAACATTCCAAAAACGTTAAAATGTCCAGTTTGCTTAACGTTACTAGAATGTTATTTTATGGTTAGCAGAACGTTCCTACAACGTTCTAGCAACCTAAATTTCATTAAAAATATAACGTTCTATGAACGTTTATTTGGAACATTCCAAGAACGTTAAAATGTCCAGTTTGCTTAACGTTACTAGAACGTTATTTTATGGTTAGCATAACGTTCCTACAACGTTCTAGCAACCTAAATTTCATTAAAAAATATAACGTTCTATGAACGTTTATTTGGAACATTGCAAGAACGTTAAAATGTCCAGTTTGCTTAACGTTACTAGAACGTTATTTTATGGTTAGCATAACGTTCCTACAACGTTCTTGCAACCTAAATTTCACTAAAAATTTAACGTTCTATTAACGTTTATTTGGAACATTCCAAAAACGTTAAAATGTCCAGTTTGCTTAACGTTACTAGAATGTTATTTTATGGTTAGCAGAACGTTCCTACAACGTTCTAGCAACCTAAATTTCATTAAAAATATAACGTTCTATGAACGTTTATTTGGAACATTCCAAGAACGTTAAAATGTCCAGTTTGCTTAACGTTACTAGAACGTTATTTTATGGTTAGCATAACGTTCCTACAACGTTCTAGCAACCTAAATTTCATTAAAAATATAACGTTCTATGAACGTTTATTTGGAACATTGCAAGAACGTTAAAATGTCCAGTTTGCTTAACGTTACTAGAACGTTATTTTATGGTTAGCATAACGTACCTACAACGTTCTAGCAACCTAAATTTCATTAAAAATATAACGTTCTATGAACGTTTATTTGGAACATTCCAAGAACGTTAAAATGTCCAGTTTGCTTAACGTTACTAGAATGTTATTTTATGGTTAGCATAACGTTCCAACAACGTTCTTGCAACCTAAATTTAATTAAAATAACATTCTATGAACGTTTATTTGGAACATTCCAAGAACGTTAAAATGTCCAGTTTGCTTAACGTTACTAGAACGTTATTTTATGGTCAGCATAACATTCCTACAACATTCTTGCAACCTAAATTTCATTAAAATATAACATTATATGAACCTTTTTTTTTAACATTCCAAGAACGTTAAAATGTCCATTTTGCTTAATGTTACTAAAACGTTATTTTATGGTTAGCATAACATTCCTACAACGTTCTTGCAACCTAAATTTCATTAAAAATATAACATTCTATGAACATTTATTTGAAACATTCCAGGAAAGTTAAAATGTCCAGTTTGCTCAACGTTACTAGAGCGTTATTTTACTGTTAGCATAACATTCCTACATTACTTCAACCTACATTTTATTAAAAATACAAAGTTCTAAAAACAATTATTTGGAACTTCACAAAGTATAGTTTAATAAAATGTTATTTTAAGATTAGCAGTGTTGCAACATCATCTTTCAACATCATTAGAACACTCCAGATACAAGCACATTGCATGCATTTCAGGTATTTAAATTATTAAAGATGCACACTTAAAAAAAAACTCATTAACAGATTGAACAGATTAGTGAAAATTGCAGATCATGTAAAAAAAACAAATTACATTTAGTTTAATATTCATGACAAGGACAACTTCACAGGTAAATGTAAACTATCATATTAACATTTAATCAGTGAGAACTTCTGAATTGTGTGGGTTCTGAAAAACTAGTACTGCAGGAACTGTGGTCCATGGCCTGTCTCTTCACACTCTATCTGTAAAGTAAACAGATTGGCTGATGTTACAAACTGTGTTATTACAAAATGCTTATGAAGTAATTAGTGTGGCTATGCAAAACAATTTATTAGGACCTGTGCTGCAAGTTCTACAAAAATTAAATCACTCAAAAGTCAAAACCAGTTTACAAAAAAAGTTATACAATAGGATGGTTCCTATTGTAAAAGAGTACACCCCAAAATGAAAACTCAGAAAATAAGGTAAATGCTGTAGATGCCAAACTCATTTGAGTTTATACTCATTTGACTTGGCATACACTACTTTTTAAAACAGCAGCATTAAGAAAAACATCTTCTGAAGCATCATGAAATTATATATATATATAAATAAAAAAATAAGCATTCAAATAATACATTTATCACATCATTTTTAAAAACTATATTTAAGTCATCTTAAATCAGGGGTGGGGAATGCTGGAGGGCCACTCTCCTGCAGAGTTTAGCTCCAATCCTAATCAAACACACTTAAAAAAGCTAATCAAGGTCTTCAGAATTACTAGGGCTACAGTCAGGTGAGGTGTGTTTTTTCTCTCTCTAAGTTTGGAGATAAACTCTGCAGGAGTGTGGCCCTCCAGGATCAATGTTCCCCATCCCTAGCTTAAACTAACAATTTATTCATCTTGATTTGTATACACATGCACACGACTGAAATATAGTCATAATAGGGTAGTTAAGTCAAATGCAGTTTCCATTTTACACCAATTTTAAACAGGAAAAAACACTCAAAATATTAACTTTTAGAAGTTATTAATAAAGTTAACAAATAACAAATGTTGCCTTGTAACATGTAATTGGCTGATAAACTATCACATGACCTCAATCAGGGTAGCAAATTCAGAGATAAAACATTTGAAAATGAAAAAAATTATTATTGTTTTAATCTCCAGGGTCAAAAAGAAAAGAGGAAAAAAGGAAGGGGAAGTTATTCATAAGTTGTTAGCTTATCCTTTAAATTGTACCAGTATTCTGAAACAAGACATAACAGATAATATAAGTAGCTATAAAACTACTATACAAAGTTATTTACACAATTACAAATGAAAACACATTATAAATGGCATTTATTATAAATGACAAATAATTATCTAGCCAAAATGAATTTACTTAAAACAAGTGAAACATACATCTCTCATTGAGCACAAATACATATGTTTTAATATTTGCGATGTAACACTAGTTTGTTAAACTATTATTTATTATGTAGGCAAGGCTTTATAGTTCACTCAAGTTCCAGTATTATTGCATGCACAAAATGTATTGGCAAATGCAGTGAGTCGGTGCTCACACGTACAGACATAGATTGTACAACTGTCCGTTAAAATGAAACAATGCCTGAAAGTATCAAGTATACCTAATAAGACCTTAATGATAATGTGTTATTTAAACAAAACATTTTGTATTGAACCATTTATATTATTACTTGTGTCATGATTCTGGGGTGTGACTCACCCTTGACTCCCGATGGGGAGCATACTTCAAGGTGTCTGCAATGAACTCTTCTAACACCTTAACTGGCACTTTTGGCAAGCCTCTAAAATAGGACGTTTGGCATAATTTAAGAAACATGTAAGTAACAAGCATTTTCTTTTAAAAGTGACATTTCTTAATGAAGTCGTGGTTTAGTAAAAACTTCACAAATTTGGGGAAAAATTATGGACCTCAAAGAAAAATATCTATTTCATGACCCCCTTTCTATGAAGCCCCTATTTATAATACATTATAAGGGAATTTATAAGGCATTTATAATGAATGCATAACGCATAGTAAAAAAAAAAAAAAAAAACCTTATAATATGTTATATCATCTCATGAATAATCAAAAACAATTGTAATACATTATAATATTTGAGTATTTGAGGTTATAACTTTTACGATTATGATTATTTATAACACACAATGGACATCATATTAAATCTACTTAATTTATAATGGACTATATCATATTACATTTATTTTTTACATTATATTACATTTTATTTTGATGGTCCCCTTAGTCTTATTAACTATAAGCTGAAACTTTCCAACTGCATGTCAACTAACAATTAGAGTATTAGTAGACTTAGGCTGAGGTTGGGCTATAGGTAGAAGGTTCACGTACTTGCAAAGTTACTTATAAAATAATAGTTTACCTTTTGGAGAAACATTAAAATACAGTGTTAGCATATATTTAGTATACTACTAATAATGATTACTGCTAGCGGACATGGAGTTGCAGAGTTACTTATCAAAAGCTGTCTAAAAGGTACCATCAAAATAATCAAACTGATAATACAAATGTGTCATTACACATTTATCTGATCTGATGCCTGATCTTAGGGTTTTTTGGGAAATATTATTATAATTACTTATAAGTGGTCTTTGTATGCTTTAAGTAAAGTGAAATGAGTAACATGGCAAGATATGAGACTTATAATACATTATAACTATGAGCAGGTAATCATACTCTTAAAAGCTATAACCACAAATAAGTAAAAATTATAATCTTATGAATACTCATGAGATGATATAACATTATAAGGTTTTTTAAAATGCATTATGCATTCATTATAATGCCTTAAGAATAACATTATAATTTGTTATAAATACGGGCTTCGTTGAAATACCGAAATATTTCTTAAAACAAGAGGTGATGCTTGGTCTGAGTAATGTCTTTGTGTTAATTCTGTCAGTTAGAAATGTAATACTTACGAATGATCACGCCGCAATGTCCAGCTCTTCCCCCGTTCCTTCCTTTAATGCGGTACTGACACTGTTCCAACTGTTCGCAACACCATCCGGATGGCATCTCAGGTGCTTTGCCTCCAAGGAGGCTTAGGTGATAAACCTACAAAAATATAATATAATGTATAATCAGTGGTGGCCAAATTATTAGAACACAAGTATTTTCAGCAGATAATTGATTTTAATTTGGTTTTAAGTCAGTAATTTCTATTTTTTGCTGTAGTGTGTCCGTTGGAAATATCGGTTTACATTAGTAATTGTAATAGTCCAGTGAGTCTGACAAAAGTCAGTGCTCCACACAAAGATCTGATCTCATCATCATTGGGTCTGTCTGACTGACAAAAAGAAACAAAACAAACTGAGACAGATTAAATCCAGAACTGGATTCTTTAGAATCCTACCTGCAAAGCTACCTGGAAAACTAGACAAGTGCACCTAGGGCAAAAGCTGCTTTAAAATCAAAGGATAGTCACACCAAATGTTGATTAAATTTAGTTAATAGAAGTTCATTGATAAAGAAGATCTATTTATGACATTATTTTTGACAGCATCCTCATTTTACAACATTTTCACACAAGTGTCTAAAACTTTTAACAGTACTGTACCCTTTGCAGATAGGTCTCTTGAAGCATCTTAAAGACTTTGCCGCAGATCTTCTGGATTTAATCTGTCTCCGTTCGTTCTGTTTCTTCATGTCATTCCAGACAAACTGGATGATGATGAGATCAGATCTGTGTCTGTGGAGCAAACAAAAATCTCATTGGACTTTTACAATTAATGGAAAATTAATGTTTGGAAATGTAAACTGATATTTCAAGCTGACACAGATAGAAATAACTGATTTAAAACCATCATTTGGTTTCATCTGGTTACAACTATTCTAGTAATGTTGGCCACCACTTTATAATGTATAGCAGTTATAACACAAGATTGTTGTACAATAACAGATGAGCGACAGCTTTAGTGATTATAAAGGAAGTGTTCTCACTGTCTAGGCTATAAGAATTTGAATAAATGCATTCATAGATTCGCTCTCAAAATTACAGTGATTGACCATAACAATTAACAAAATTTAGACACACAAAAGAAATACATTTAAATGGAAAAAACGTTTACATATGTAATTTTAATCATCAAAGATGAGTTTCAAGTAATAGATTTGGTGACTGCAAGGAAAGTAACATTTAGACAGAAGCAGGATTATTATGCTGCTGTCACTAAAACCTAAAGCACAGATAACTGACAAACTTTGGTTTTCAACAACTGTTTAGGTAAGACAAACCTGACTTAATTTACATGATTACACTATTAATGAGCCTTTTAATACAATTTTGAGTGTATTTGAAATTAAAATGGCATAACTGAACCACAAAAAAGATAACATTTTGGTTGCACGTTTTAAGGCCTGTGTCGTTCACTGAGACCTTTATTAAAAATTATTAGATTGAATAATTATGCCTATTTTTAGCATGATGCAAGTCCTGCTCCTAATTGTATTAAGGCATGCATATATTTTCAAAATGAACTGAACTTACCGGTAACCGACCAAACTCCCGCAAAGGACCCTCTCAGGAAAGCAGTGTCCAGTGTCCACAACCAGTTTAATGTTAGGACGACACTACTGGGCGGGAACATTAGAAATCAATTGGAACATACAAAATTATAATTTGCAAGATTAAAAATGTCTTAAAATTAATTAAAATATATTTTTTACCTCAAAACAATCCCTCAGTATTACACCAATTTATTGTCAATACTATAGTAATACTATAATACTAAACAAATTGGTCAGATATACATTATATGGTGACTAAATATGCTATTTTAAATAATGGTAATTAAACAAAGCTAACATTTAACATTAAATACGAAAATAAATCACTGGCACTTACCGTTTCTTGTGATGTGTGTGTTCAAAGTTGTTTTGTGCGTCTGTAAATGATGACGATCAAATGCTGACTTTCATCACAATATAAATACACACAATAAATCGACTATGTTGCACAGACACAGACATCATTCAAGAATCACCCCATAACTGATTGAAGTCATTGAACCGCGAATGAATGACCCTCACAAAATGGCGACCAGCTAAAGACTTGTTTCATGCCCATCACGCGTGTCCGTAAAGACGAATTAGTCCCGTCTTCTAAATGAATGAGCCAGTCGTTGATTAGGAAACTCATCACGTCACTGCAGCGGCCGTTAGAAGCTCCGGTTCCTATAGAAACAGGCAGTGTTTGAAAGCTCGTGCTCATGACTGTGCATGTGTATATTGGATAGTCTAGCATTAAAAATATATTTTTTAATGTATTTGAACATAAGAAATAAATCTTATGTTGTTTTCAGATTTCATGTGTTTTCGAATGTGAAATTTAATAGAAAGCTTAATGAACGGTTTTGCAGAATTTGATGTTTCCTTATTCAATAAGTTATTAATTAAACATTTTTAACTGCATAAAAAAATAACTGCAGTTTAAACATGCACATAACATAACATAAATAAAAGTCTTGGTTTCATTTGTTACTGTTGTGCCATTTAAAAAAAATTATGGATATTGTGATAAAATGTCACCTGAATTTTAAATAAATGAAAAAGATCTTATTTTTTTGTATTATAGAATAATTGATCAAAATCACAAGCAAGACTGTTGTTTATAAAGAGCACAATTAATAATTGTGTATAATGGTGTTTAATTATTAAATATATTAAATATATTTTATAATTTGGCCTATATTAATAATATAACAGGAACATTCTAAGAGTGTTCTGCTAAAAATGTTTTCTCTCAACATTATGAGAACATTCATTAAAAATCCACTGAAGTCCCTTGAAACACGCAGCGTTATTCTATGTGGTGACGTACTTTTAACAAAAACATATCGCCTAGCCCCGCCCACTTATTTTGAATAGCTAATAGCGTTCAGTTGCATGTTTACCCACCACGCAAAGCACGCAATTGCGTGGGGCCCCGCGAGCCAGGGGGCCTCGCGACTTTTCCCCAAGGGGGACCCCCGGAACGCGACCGATTTCTCCCACGATGGTAATTTTTTCAGATGGGAACGCGATCTCCTGAAGGGGATTCCCCCTCAGATCACGATCACGATTTCTCCCGGAACCTGATCGCTGGCCCCCTCCACGAGGTTTGTTTAGGGCCCCCCCTAACGTAAACACGACCCTGATAGCGTTCCATTTATAGCCGCATTTGTAAGCTTATGACAGCCACAGTCCAATAAATTACTCCACAGATTCAATATGAAACTTTTTCTAAAACAAAATAGTGATCATAATCATGCTGAGGCTGTGTAGTTTAATACATGCCGATATCACATATGATCTGCTCTGTGCGATCGCGTCTCTGGACTGGAGCCAAGACCGGAGTAGACTGCGCGCTGCCGCGGTTCGCGTGACAGAACCAGTCTGAATCGTTCTCTATCGCCTACATTGCGCACCACATGCCATTCACCAAACAGAAAACACTTAAGCCGCGGTCACACTAGACTTTGATCATGCGAAATTCCCTCGGATCCTGCTGCAACGGTCGTGATATGACGTCATGCTATGCGGTCTTTTTAAAAAGTTAAATTCAGCACATGACAACTAATTGTACATTTCAAATGTAAAAACATGCAATCTACTACACTTTACCGCAGTACTGGAGTTTTAAATGTTTAAATTTAAGGTTATTTTCATTCAGCTAGAGGTCAAGCTGTGACGTATCGATCTCCTGTTGGTCACACTGAGTCACGTGATATGATTTCGCAGGTTAGAGTTCACCCAGCTTGAACTTTCAAACGCAGCGAAATTCTAAATGTTTCGCACGGGCTTGTGTTTCCGGTCTAACGCATTCGCATGCGTGTGAATGGAAGTCAATGGAACGAAAAGTGCAGTGTGACCGCGCCTTTACATTGAACAAGTGAACAATCTCAGCCGCAGATTCAGTAGTGATGAGTTGTTCTAAGAACGTTTTCTTTCAACCTTAAGAGAACATTCATTAAGTGCAAGTAACGTCCCAAAGACGTTCCAAGAACGTTGTTGTGAGAACGTTTTCTCTCAACCTTAAGAGAACATTCATTAAGTACAAGTAACGTCGCAAAGACGTTTTAAGAACGTTGCTGTGAGAACGTTTTCTCTTAACCTTAAGAGAACGTTCAAGTAACGTCCCAAAGACGTTCCAAGAACATTGTTTTAAGAACGTTTTCTTTCAACCTTAAGAGAACATTCATTAAGTACAATTAACGTCCCAAAGACGTCCCAAGAACGTTGTTGTAAGAACGTTTTCTTTCAACCTTAAGAGAACATTCATTAAGTACAACTAACGTCCCAAAGACGTTCCAAGTACATTGTTGTAAGAACGTTTTCTCTCAACCTTAAGAGAATATTCATTTAAGTACAAGTAACGTCCCAAAGACGTTCCAAGAATGTTGTTGTAAGAACGTTTTCTCTCAACCTTAAGACAACGTTCATTAAGTACAAGTAACGTCCCAAAGACGTTTTAAGAACGTTGTTGTAAGAACGTTTTCCCTCAACTTTAAGAGAACGTTCAAGTAATGTCCTAAAGACGTTCCAAGAACATTGTTCTAATAACGTTTTCTTTCAACCTTAAGAGAACATTCATTAAGCACAAGTAACGTCCCAAATACGTTCCAAGAACATTGTTGTAAGAACGTTTTCTTTCAACTTTAAGAGAACATTCATTAAGTACAAGTAACGTCCCAAAGACGTTCCAAGAACGTTGTTGTAAGAACGTTTTCTCTCAACCTTAAGAGAACATTCATTAAAGTCCCCCTGAAATCAAAATTAAAGTTTTTTGGCTTTTAGTATGAATATATTAGCCTTAAGGTAATCTATAAGCTAGTGTGCTGCAAAACAAAGACAAAATTCGCGTTTACAAGATATAGGCATTCAAAACTTATAGTCTCGTCACTTCCGCCAATATGAATCAAGGATTTGGATGATATCACCGTGCACTTCAGTTTCTCATCAAACGTTCTGTCCAATCAAATGCTCTCTAGAGTCCGTAATGTCCCGCCCCCTACACAGAGACGCCGGAGCAGATCATATGCGCTCATATGTGCGGACGGCATGTATTAAACTACACAGCCTCAGCATGATTAAGATCACTATTTCGTTTTTAGCAAGTTTCATATTGAATCTGTGGGGTGATTTATTAGTCTGTGGCTGTTATAAGCTTACAAATGCGGCTTTACCGAGCTCAACGGCTCTTGCCCGAGCAGATATTAATGGAACGCTATTGGCTATTCAAAATTAGTGGGCGGGGCTGGGCGATATGTTTTTGTTTCAGGTAAAAGTACGTAACCACATAGAATAACGCTGCGTGTTTCAAGGCACTTCAGTCGACCTTTAAGTACAAGTAACGTCCCAAAGACGTTTTAAGAACGTTGTTGTAAGAACGTTTTCTCTCAACTTTAAGAGAACTTTCAAGTAACGTCCCAAAGAAGTTTTAAGAACGTTGTTGTAAGAACGTTTTCTCTCAACCTTAAGAGAACGTTCATTAAGTACAAGTAACATCCCAAAGACGTTTTAAGAACGTTGTTGTAAGAACGTTTTCTCTCAACTTTAAGAGAACATTCATTAAGTACAAGTAACATCCCAAAGACGTTTTAAGAACGTTGTTGTAAGAACGTTTTCTCTCAACTTTAAGAGAACGTTCATTAAGTACAAGTAACATCCCAAAGACGTTTTAAGAACGTTGTTGTAAGAACGTTTTCTCTCAACTTTAAGAGAACGTTCATTAAGTACAAGTAACATCCCAAAGACGTTTTAAGAACGTTGTTGTAAGAACGTTTTCTCTCAACCTTAAGAGAACGTTCATTAAGTACAAGTAACATCCCAAAGACGTTTTAAGAACGTTGTTGTAAGAACGTTTTCTCTCAACTTTAAGAGAACATTCATTAAGTACAAGTAACATCCCAAAGACGTTTTAAGAACGTTGTTGTAAGAACGTTTTCTCTCAACTTTAAGAGAACGTTCATTAAGTACAAGTAACATCCCAAAGACGTTTTAAGAACGTTGTTGTAAGAACGTTTTCTCTCAACTTTAAGAGAACGTTCATTAAGTACAAGTAACATCCCAAAGACGTTTTAAGAACGTTGTTGTAAGAACGTTTTCTCTCAACCTTAAGAGAACGTTCATTAAGTACAAGTAACATCCCAAAGACGTTTTAAGAACGTTGTTGTAAGAACGTTTTCTCTCAACTTTAAGAGAACTTTCAAGTAACGTCCCAAAGACGTTGCAAGAACGTTGTTCTAACAACGTTTTCTTTCAACCTTAAGAGAACATTCGTTAAGTACAAGTAACGTCCCAAAGACGTTCCAAGAACGTTGTTGTGAGAACGTTTTCTCTCAACCTTAAGAGAACATTCATTAAGTACAAGTAACGTCCCAAAGACGTTCCAAGAACGTTGCTGTGAGAACGTTTTCTCTCAACCTTAAGAGAACGTTCATTAAGTACAAGTAACGTCCCAAAGACGTTTTAAGAACATTGTTGTAAGATCGTTTTCTCTCAACTTTGAGAGAACTTTCAAGTAACGTCCCAAAGACGTTGCAAGAACGTTGTTCTAAGAACGTTTTCTTTCAACCTTAAGAGAACGTTCATTAAGTACAAGTAACATCCCAAAGACGTTTTAAGAACGTTGTTGTAAGAACGTTTTCTCTCAACTTTAAGAGAACGTTCATTAAGTACAAGTAACGTCCCAAAGACGTTTTAAGAACATTGTTGTAAGAACGTTTTCTCTCAACTTTAAGAGAACTTTCAAGTAACGTCCCAAAGACGTTGCAAGAACGTTGTTCTAAGAACGTTTTCTTTCAACCTTAAGAGAACATTCATTAAGTACAAGTAACGTCCCAAAGACGTTTTAATAACGTTGTTGTAAGAACGTTTTCTCTCAACCTTAAGAGAACTTTCAAGTAACGTCCCAAAGACGTTCCAAGAACGTTGTCCTAAGAACGTTTTCTTTCAACCTTAAGAGAACGTTCATTAAGTACAAGTAACATCCCAAAGACGTTTTAAGAACGTTGTTGTAAGAACGTTTTCTCTCAACTTTAAGAGAACGTTCATTAAGTACAAGTAACGTCCCAAAGACGTTTTAAGAACATTGTTGTAAGAACGTTTTCTCTCAACTTTAAGAGAACTTTCAAGTAACGTCCCAAAGACGTTGCAAGAACGTTGTTCTAAGAATGTTTTCTTTCAACCTTAAGAGAACATTCATTAAGTACAAGTAACGTCCCAAAGACGTTTTAATAACGTTGTTGTAAGAACGTTTTCTCTCAACCTTAAGAGAACTTTCAAGTAACGTCCCAAAGCTGTTTTAAGAACGTTGTTGTAAGAACGTTTTCTTTCAACCTTAAGAGAACATTCATTAAGTACAAGTAATGTCCCAAAGACGTTCCAAGAACGTTGTTGTAAGAACGTTTTCTCTCAACCTTAAGAGAACATTCATTTAGTACAAGTAACGTCCCAAAGACGTTTTAAGAACGTTGTTGTAAGAACGTTTTCTCTCAACTTTAAGAGAACATTCATTAGGTACAAGTAACGTCCCAAAGACGTTCCAAGAACGTTGTTATAAGAACGTTTTCTTTCAACCTTAAGAGAACATTTATTAAGTATAAGTAACGTCCCAAAGACGTTTTAAGAATGTTGTTGTAAGAACGTTTTCTCTCAACTTTAAGAGAACATTCATTAAGTACAACTAACGTCCCAAAGATGTTCCAAGAACGTTGTTGTAAGAACGTTTTCTTTCAACCTTAAGAGAACGTTCATTAAGTATAAGTAACGTCCCAAAGACGTTCCAAGAACGTTGTTGTAAGAACGTTTTCTCTCAACTTTAAGAGAACATTCATTAGGTACAAGTAACGTCCCAAAGACGTTTTAAGAACGTTGTTGTAAGAATGTTTTCTTTCAACCTTAAGAGAACGTTCATTAAGTATAAGTAACGTCCCAAAGACGTTCCAAGAACGTTGTTGTAAGAACGTTTTCTCTCAACTTTAAGAGAACATTCATTAGGTACAAGTAACGTCCCAAAGACGTTTTAAGAACGTTGTTGTAAGAACGTTTTCTCTCAACTTTAAGAGAACATTCATTAGGTACAAGTAACGTCCCAAAGACGTTCCAAGAACGTTGTTATAAGAACGTTTTCTTTCAACCTTAAGAGAACATTCATTAAGTATAAGTAACGTCCCAAAGACGTTTTAAGAACGTTGTTGTAAGAACGTTTTCTATCAACATTATAAGAACGTTCATCAATTACTAATAACGTCCTAAAAACGTTCCAAGAACGTTGTTCTAAGAACGTTTTCTCTCAACGTTGCAAGAACGTTAACAATGTTATAAGAACGTTCCAAAAACATTATTTTTATAACGTTTTGTACTAACATTTACACAACTTTTAAAAAACGTTAGTGAATGTTCTGGGAACGTTCCCTGTTAGCTGGGCTGTCACATTCGAGAAGGAGGAGATCTGGGTCCAGGTGCAGGTAAGGAGTTTTAATGTAAATAAACAAACAAAAGGCCAACACGGCACAACACAACTAGAATATAAAACAAAATAAACAGAACTGAAACACGGTCAAGAACAGAATCAGGAACACAGAGAAACACACACAAAGACAATGCAGCCAGAATGAGCAGTGAGACATGAGAGTTCTTATAGACCAGATAATAGTGAGCAGGTGTGAGTGTAATCAGTGCTAATGACAAGACAGGAGTGAACAATCAGGGAAGTGCAGTGCAAGGGGAACAGCGACCTCAGGTGGCTGAGGGAAACCCCACAGCCCAGATCATGACACAAGTATAGTTCAGAGAACACACATAGGAAAGGTATACCTGTAGTTAAGGTGGACCTTTTGAGTCTTCGTAGCGCGGTAAGAGACAACGTTATTGGAGAACGCAGCCCTGAACGTTAAATAAAGAGATCGAAATGAAGAGGGAAATTAATATAAACTAACATATAAATATAGCTAGTAATAATAGGCTATTAATAATAATAATAATAATAATAATAATTACGGGGAAAATATGACCAGTTAATGCACTAAGACTGTGGGAAGAATCGTCCTGAACAATTCAACGTATTCAATCATGTATTAATTTCTATAATAATTAAAATATTTCTCAATTCATAATAAAATATTAACAATTCCATCTCTGATATGGTCAGGTTTGTTTACGCATTAAACTCGTGGCCACAAGATTTTATTTATTTTTTTTAATCTTAGGGTTCATTCATTTGAAGGTATTTTAGGTAATTGGGCTGTTTTTTCCAGGTGGAAAAAAAAGTGCACTAAAATACAATTTAAGTACACTTAGTGCACTTCCATGATGTACTTAAAGTGCTCTATTTTCATGTACTAAATTTGTACTTAATATACTAAAAGTTATTTTTAAGATAAACGTAAGATTATCTAAGTGTACTAAACTGTGCTATTTTGAGACATGATGAAGATGAACTAAAGTGTGCTTTTAACATACTGTCAGCATCTGAAACATATATTATAAACCTTTGAATATACTAATTATACATAAAAATACACTTATTACTTAAAATATATGAATACTGATGCGTAAAATGATTGATTCTGAGTCAGACGAGTGGAGTTAAAATAATTATACAATTTATTCAAATAGTTTCAGATAAATTTCATATATTGCAAAAAACGCAATATAGACCACAATCCAGACAATAGTCATAAATGAAAGATTAACACAATTAAGAGTCCATAAATCCATTGATTAGGAATAAACATTGATTTCAATGTTATATTAATAAGCCAATTCAAATCTGTTCAATAATAGTATACTTCTTTAAGAAGATATACAAATGCAGAAATTATAAGAAATATTGCAATAATAATAATATTTACTCAAAAGTTAAGAATTCCATAAAAGCCAAATTGCAAAGTCAAATTAAGTTAAATATTAATATTATCAAATCTGAGAAAAATAAGTCTAATAGAAAGCTAGACCGTTTCAGGTGCACCCAGAAGAAAGTTGAGATCGGAGTCAAGGTTGAGAAGGTTGAAGTCTCCGATCTGTCCAGAATAAAATGGCAAGACTTTTTATACCCTAAAACCAGACAACTCAGGAAGTCTGAAGATCAAAGTCAGTTGAAAATACATCAATACATCCACTTGTGAACTCGTGATTAGTAATAATTAACTCAGTTGAATGGACGTGCAGTTTCATTTCTCCTTTTCAGTTTAATTTATATCTTGAGACATTGAGAAATGTTAATGTTAATCTAATTGTCCATCTAAACTGTCTTCATTAAGTACCAAGAATAACCATTTTGCGGAACTGTGCTTCGGACATCACACACATACATAGATGAAGATGGAAAAATACAGATGAAACATACTTCTAGGGATGAATAAAGCTTTCAGCACTATATTGAGTAGCTTAATCAATAAGACATAACCAAACTTCTAATATTTCAAGATGATTATTAATATGTGTTAATATTTCTATATTTTGATTAAGAACCCAATACTCATGTCTCAGCTTGTGTTCAAAAGTGTTATTAATTTGCATATTTGTCCACCAACCCTAACTTTAAAAAGGCAAGTACTTCTTGTTCTAAGAATTGGTCTGTGTCTGAGGTCATGATAGATGTGATATGAAAATAACATAGCTACATAGCAACAGCATATAGTCTCATGCCATGACTCAAAAGGTCAGTCAGGGCAAAACTGTTAGACCATTGAATCCATATTCTAAAAAGATTAATAATTTTTATATTTTTATATTTATAATACAGTTAATAATGCATAATCCAACATATAAATATGCAAATTCTTGTTAATTTCATAAAGTCGACACATCAAATACTATATAATAAATATATACAGTGTATTTATAATGTATTTCCCACATATTTTTACACATAAATAATTAATTAGAAATCTATTGTAACTACACTAATATTACTTATATGTTAATCGGTCTTTAAATACCAGTCAAGTACACTACTACTGAGTAGTGAGTAGCACTTTATTCCTCATTAAAATCATTTGGTGCAACACACATAAAACACTCATTTATATGTCTATGCTTAAAATCACTATAAATGTTGTAATAATTAGTATATTAAGTCTACTTAAGCAGTGCATTTGGGAAAATGTAATTTTAACGATTACATTACTAATATATTTTAAATAAAATCAATGTAATTTAAACTATAGGGTAACGATCCACAAGTGTACTAACATTAAACTAATTTTCAAAGCATTCAAAACATATTTTTAAGAAATACACTAATGAAACTATGTATATATTTGCAGCAGTACACTTTGTTGCTATGTACTAAAAATCAATTTAAATGTCAGTTGTATTTAATATTCTTTTAAAATTGCACTAAAGTACTACAAAAATAAAAGTATACTTTATCTAGTGTATTTATAGTGTATCATTTTTACAATTTTATTTAGCACCAAATATAAGATTGCACTACTAATGTACTTTCTTGTATTTAAGTATTTCTTAGTGCACTCAAGCACACTTTTTTTCCACGTGGGTTCTCACAGAGACCTGGCAACTCTGCTCTGAAGACCTGGCAACCCTATTCTCAGGAGTAAGAGGACGAGTAACAAGGTGGGTCTGTTGCTCTTGATTTATTTGAAGTAGTATAGCAATGCATGTGTTGAAAAATAAGGTTAATAAGGTTAAAATTTGATTTATACTGTCATCCGTGACACAGCATACACTGCATATTTTAGGAGTTTATTTTATCAGGATGTTAGTCTGTATAAAGTTTCTCCATCTGCATGAGTTCCGCTGGTAACACTTCAGTTAAAAACAATATTTAACATGAATTAATAATGAACTGCACTTATACAGTATTTAATGTTTGTTTATTAAAATCGTGTTAACATTAGTTACTGCAGTGTGAACTAATATGAACAAGGAATTAGCAACTGTGTTTTCGTAAACTAACGTTAATGAAGATTAGTAAATACAGTATCAAATGTATTGCTCGTGGTACATTAATTAAAGTTTAATTGATTAATTAACCTTATTGTAAAGTGTTACGGTTTTGCTTTTCCTAGCTTGTGTCAACCATTACATTAATTATCTACACCGCTGCGATAAACTACGTCCACAAAACATTTTAGCAATTAATATAGTACCTAAAGTCATAAAAGCGAGGGTTAACGTCATTCATCTGACAAACAAACTGTACTCCTTATATGCGCCAGAAGCAGAATTAAATGGGTCTTTCGTGTCATTGAGTAACAATTCTGTATTCACTGATATCCATTTATTTGCAAAGGCTTAATTTAGTTGGCTGGTTTAAGCCTGACAGAGCTGTTAGTGTCAGATGATATTAGTTTAAAAAATCATCGTATACTGGTTTTAGCTGTTCATTTTTCGACAGGATCACCGCGTATTTGCTGAGTAATGCTCTTTCCCCTTTTGGATTCAAACATCTGGTGTAAATTAAATGTACAAAGGAGATGAAAATTTGCTAGATTCTCTTTACTGAGACACAAGGGCCCCATACCAATCCTGCTGTGCTCCAGTAACATGTTTATGACAGGCAATTTTCCTATTCGTTGAACATTATCACTGACAATATTTGAATTTAATTGAATAAGGCCGTTTGCGAGTCCAACTGAAGGAAGATTACAGTGGGAGCTTATCACTGTGTATTCAGTGGCATTGTAAAATCCCACAGTTATTGTGAACGTTAATAGCTTAAAACGATATCTGAATAAGTCTAGCTTTTTTTTCTGTTGTATTTAGGCCCACTGAATTCTAAAACAATTCAATCCATGTTCAACGGAAGATCAATCCATGATCAATGAACTAGTTAGTAATAACTTAGCTAGTAATGCATGACTTTCTAAACTTTGGTCAATTAAAATATGATCTAATATCGCCAATAATTGTTTGTTAGAATTGGTAAGAGTACATCCCTAAGTATTACTCATGAATATTAGATTTTAATTTAAATAACTTTCTCACATTTTAAATAGAACTAAATTAACACATCATATGCAAATAAATTACTGAAGCACACAAAACCTTCAAGAAACAAATTGCATTTCCCTGACTGTGATTTTAAGATGCCAACCTCTGGCAAAGATTGAAAAGCTGAAATGTGTCTGTATAAAAATGTCCTTTGGAAAACTCTTGGAGGCCTGTGAGGTTGGTAGAGTACCCAAAATCTGTACTCAAGTAAAAGTAAAAGTACTCAAGTCAGAGTAAAAGTAACAATCTTAATAGTTACTTGAGTAGGAGTAAAAAAGTATCCGATGGAAAAAATACTCAAGTAGCTACACTGTCAGAAAAAAAGGTACAGAGGAGGTACAATTTTGTTCCTAGGGGAACAAAAAATATAATGGTACCTTTAAAGGTACACAATAGATCCTTAAGGTACAATTATGGTCCCAAAATGAGTTATAAAGGTACAACTTTTCAGATTCAAATGTGAAAGGTACATTTATGTACCTTGGATTTATTTAATTTTAGTTTATATATTTATTTTAAGTTTAGCCCCAATTAGAGTTGACCTATGTGTTATTCTTTTTTGTTTATTAATTTAATGTGCATCAACTCATGATAACACCAAGGCACTACATTACATTTTTCTAAATGTTAAAAATATCTTTTCAAACCATGTACGAAAGACTACAACCACATGTCCCCTAAAATGAGACAAATAGCAAACATAAAGCTAATGGAATTATTAAATAAAATATTTTTGAACAACTGTTTATTAATTTAAAACCTTTACATTTTGACCTTTGCATTATTATTTTAAGACTCAGAATATTTTGGAATAAGGACAACACCGAATGGCAACACTGATTATACTTGAGTAATTATATTCAAAACTTGCTTATGCAGACGTTATTGTTGTTGTCACTTTAAGAAAATTTCCCTCGTTTGGCTCGAGCCTCGAGTCGTTCAGTTGAGGCGATTGAGACTGACAGAACCACGCACGGATTTCAACGCGGAGTCTGTTTTGGAGTTTATATTTCTCAGGTAAATGCGGAATAATGTTATATAATCTTATTTTTACACGTGTGACGCAATGTTCATTAATTTTGTTGAACTTGGTGTTCCCCTGCTCAAAGCCCGCTAAAAGTGCTTGCGTCAGACTGGATGGTGATGTACGTTGGCTGGCCTGCAGATGTCTACAGCTAAAGGAGTTAATACAATTTGGTATCGAAGTCACTGAAGATGAGAGGAAAAAATAACGGTGAGCTGTTATATATTTTTTTTTTTAAGTTTTGAGTGTTTTCTTGTAAATTTTCTCTGTGTGACGTTAACCGTGTAATCCTTGATCTTTGCATCCGCCTCTCATACCTTTGTTGCTTAAATGATAATAACTATGGCCACCACTGAATTCAATATTAACATTTGTACGGTAATTAGTGATTAACGTTTTAAAATTTGAGGCCAATATTCCTGCCTTTGCGAATATGACGACATTTTGTAATGGGCCGCACGAGAGTTCGTAAAAGCAAAAGGACAGCACCCAAGCGAATATTTATTTGTTACAAACATGGTCGATTCGATGTTTTTACGCGGAAGAGCTGTCTCCCTCACTTTTAGGTATGTTCACGGAGAGATTTTAAGGTCCATTGTAAATAAATCTAGATTTAAATGCAGAGACAAAATATGCATAGACTTTTTATTCTATCCAAAATGAGGGAACGTGAACATTATGGATTGAGCTGAACATGCAGTGTTTTTATTTATACTGGAAACCGGAGGGTAACGTTGCTCTCGAGCAGAAAATACAAAATGGACGCCGAAATAGTACACCAATTTAAAGTAACGTTAGATGTCACAGTTAAGTCACTTACAGCTGCGCGCATGGTGGTTGCAGAAAACACACTGGTAACAAGTTGAGGTAAACAGGTAAAATCCATGAAATTAGAGAGAGAGAGAGAGAGAGAAACATTTTTGTGCCTTTTGATGTCAAAATCGGAATGCTAATAATTTTTATAGAATACTGTCGTCAGACGTCATTTGAAGTTTAACTTAAACGTTTAAACGGACATACTATGGATGAAAACTGCCATGATTACTTTTAAAGCATAAATTTGATTTTAACAGTAGGTCTACATAATAATCAAATAATAGTGTGTTATTTTTGCCGAACTTCTTTTCCTTTGAGCATGAGTGGTACACAAGCGAAACACACATTTATAGAGCAAAATATTGAGTGGAGAACCACACCGTTCAGTGACAGTGGCTAAACTGAGAGTGAAACCTGCGTATGTCTTCGGCTTATATTTTCGGCCATTTTTTCTCTTTTGACAAAAAAAAAATGCCATTTTTGTCCAATAATTTTTGGCAGCGAAATTTTTGTGAATCTCTTTAAGTAAAATTCTACCTGATTTGTTTTTGTCTATGCCAAGGAGATTAATGCTGTTGGAGAGGATGCTACATCAATAGAGGCACATGTGAAAGTCCAGTATAGAAGGACAGAGCCAGATACTCGCATTGTTGAAGATGGAATGAGGTGGACATTTGCCTCGATAGGAGATGACTAGTGGTATGACTGTTGAAGATGTCGTCAACAAATATCCATTCTTGAAGAGTCCATCAGGGGTTAGTGTGCAAATTATAATTCTGAAATTACACAAACTCATTAACATGTAGAACACTAAAAGTGTACAAAATTCTCCCTGATTTACTTATGCTTGTCTTTTTCAATTAACTGCAGCTTTCTCGCCTTTGATAGATTTTAACATATTTGTTTGTGTATCACATCTTATGTTCCAGGAATTGATCTTAAAGGAGCACTTCTCATGTTGCCAGCCTTGTTCAGAGAGAAATTTGAACATTTCATTGTGCTTGGAGAGGTGCGTATATAGTACTCTGTTTTGTATTTATGTGCAATTCTTAAACTGTATTTATTTTGGCCACATACAAATGGGTGAATAATAATGATCTTAGTCTTTATGCATGTCAACTTTCTCTCCATCAGTTTAGTTAACCACTAGGAAAATTTTACTGATACAGAATTTGTTTTGTGCTTTGTCGTTTAGAGTGAACCATCTTCACCATATCCAACTGTTCAAGTGCAGGAGACCACTGACTGGAAAACTGTGTTTACAAGAAAAGTCCTCGCAGTCATCAGAGTTGATGGGATCGAGATCTGCCGGGCAGGCGGTGTGGATGAAGGGACTCTTGCAGCATTTTGTGCTTATTTCGTCTTCAATTTGACATATCCATCTCATTTGAAGACTCTTTAGATGTTATGTTTACAGAAAACATAAAAAATAATGTGTTACAACAGACTACTACTATGACTACTGACCCTCTGCCTCTGCTTGAGGAGGTTGAGGAAGAATCTACTACTGATCTTGCTTTTTCTTCACCCCCAAAGATGAATGAGCTGTTGTCTTTTTGCCTTCATTTTGAAATGCAGAGGAAAAAAATCACTTGCCTCAGTCAGCGCAGCAAGAAATTTTGGATGATGTTAATTTCCTGTTTAGAGAACTATGATGAATTTCTTGCATATCATCTAGAAAAAAAATGTCAGTGTTTCTTTGTATTTGTCCAGTTGAATTTGTAATGACTGCACAATGGACAATTTCCAGTTTTTTTTTTTTTAAATGGCTGCTTGTTTGTTAAATGGTCTGATGAGTTTTTCTGAGTTTTTTATTGAAGAGCTAGTTTTTTCTTGACACACCTACTGTTGTGAGATGTAATTAAATATCTTTAAAAGAACATTTCTAAATAAATGGTGTATTTGTTAGCAAAGGTATTGATTTATCTATTTATTTATGCAGACACCAAAAGAAGGTATGCTTTTTGCCTTCATTACAAATGTGTACAGTTGTTCCTTGGGGTACAATATTGCCCCTTAAATGGTACAAAGCTATAGGGTACAATTTTGTACCTCTGACTAGGGGTACAAAATAGTACCCTTCAGGGTACCACCCCAGCGACGGCCACTTGTACCTTAAAAAGTACAATTTTGCACCTTTCTTTCTGAGAGTGTAGTAACTAGTTACTTCTGATCTGATTGACATCAAACTATTTAGAAAGCTTCCACACACCTCTCCTGTGTGTATATATATATATACAGAGCTCACACATTTTCTAAATCTCTGGTAGCCCTTCGGGCAGGTTCTCTTCAAATTTTAGTAGCAACTAAAAAAAGACAATTTTTTTAAAATATAGAAAATCAGATAGGAGTCTAATCAAAAATGTTTTTAATACACAAATATAAACAAGTATTAATTTAAAGCAATTCATGACCCTTTTTAAGATCTGCACAAGTGAAATAAACAGTAATGGGATTGGACAATAAAAAGTAGAATATTAAGCCATAAAATGGCATAATTTATAAATCCAGATACAGTTTCACACAAAAACTAAATACCTTACACTATAGCATTTCATCCTTTATACCATTAAAAGGGATTATTTGAGTCTATAATTTATTATATTTATTTAAAACATAAATATTACTGTACTTGTTTAGATTTTTAGAAGGCGCCTTAGCTTTTTACATTTTCAACTCTGTGTTTGCTGCATAAAAACATGGGTCGATAATTTGACCAGCTGAAAAAAAAAAAATGTATTGGAAATGAAAAATTGATTGTCTGTCACGAGGGGCGCTTTAGGACCGCTGAAATATTAGGGTTTCCATAGTAACAGCTGTACACAAAGCCGCATTAAATAGCGCACAAGGGGCAACCTCCCGCTCTCTCTATTGAAACCAGCACAAAAGTGACTTAAACTGCAATTCATCGACTGGCCGCTAGAGATTGGCTGCAGAAGGGAGTCAGTCCCATTGACTCCCCATGTTAAAATGCCCAACTTTACAGCAGAAAAAAGTATGTTTACAGCCTGGTTAAAAAAATGGTTTTGGTCTACATAGCTAGTGTTGCCCTTCATGTCAACTGTTAGGGGGGTTAATTTTTTTATAACTCATCCGTTTAAGTTATATTAAGCCTTAAAGTTCTGCATAATTAAGGGCGTGGCCACTTGAGTGACAGGGGGATTGCCGCTGCTGTTACCACTGTCGCGCTAGGGGGGCGTGGTTTCAGCAACAAGCTCCACCCACGTCCCGCCTTTTTGCCCAGTTTTGATTATCCGGGAGTGACGCGATTCCAAGATGGCGACGGCCGACTCCCGCCCACTTTAGGCTTCAAAATAGCGCTTCAGAATCCTACGGGTGACGTCACGGATCCTACATCCATATTTTTTACAGTCTATGGTTTGGACCCTCTGTTCAACACACGTGAATGGCGCTGCTTCAACACGGCTACCGGAGCAGTTTCGCGAACCTTTAGTTAAAGCTGCGTTTAAACGAGCCGACTTATGGCTCGCCGTAACATCCCAAAAGCGGCTGTCCATATTACATGGGTAAAGTTAGGCGAATCCCCCACCTGCCAACGAATTGAATTTCAGTAGGCGGGATACCGCGTTGTGACATCATTGCATCCGGAAAACAAACGCTGTAGTCCAAACGAGTCGTTCGTTGTAGTTCTTGAAAAGGGATTTTTTTAAAACGAAATATCTCCGTTTGGAGTGGACTTTGAGATTTGTAACTTTGTAGAAGTTTTTTATGCCCAAACATACACACCACACACTGGCTAAAGTTCAAAAAGTGAAAAAGCATAATAGCACCCCTTTAAGAGACACGCATTCCCTCCAAAACACAGCTCTTATAAAACACGAGACACGTAAACGAGCCCAACTGCTTTACGTTTCTTGAAATAATAATTTCTGAACATTAAACATCGACTGTCAGTCTTTATTCACATTTTTCTTCAGTAAAAATCCCAATCATATAGAATATTTAAAGCATTATTGGCATGTCGAGCATTCAGAACGTTAAGAGATCGAAATGAAGAGAGAAATGAATAGAAACTAACATATAAATATAGCTAGTAATAATTGGCTATTAATAATAATAATAACAATAATTACGGGGAAAATATGACCAGTTAATGCACTAAGACTGTGGGAAGAATTGTCCTAAACAAATGAACGTATTCAATCATGTATTCATTTCTATAATAATTAAAATATTTCTTAATTCATAATAAAATATTAACAATTCCATCTCTGATATGGTCAGGTTTGTTTATGCATTAAACTCGTGGCCACAAGATTTTATTTTATTTTTTTAATCTTAGGGTTCATTCATTTGAAGGTATTTTAGGTAATTGGGCTGGTTTTTCCAGGTGAAAAAAAGTGCACTAAAATACAATTTAAGTACACTTAGTGCACTTCCATGATGTACTTAAAGTGCTGTATTTTCATGTACTAAATTTGTACTTAATATACTAAAGTTATTTTTAAGATAAACGTAAGATTATCTAAGTGTACTAAACTGTGCTATTTTGAGACATGATGAAGATGAACTAAAGTGTGCTTTTAACATACTGTCAGCATCTGAAACATATATTATAAAACCTTTGAATATATTAATTATACATATAAAAATACACTTATTAATTATTTAAAATATATGAATATTATAAATATATACAGTGTATTTATAATGTATTGCCCACATATTTTTACACATAAATAGTTTATTTGAAATCAATTGTAACTACACTAATTTTACCTGATATGTTAATGGTGTCTTTAAATACTAGTCAAGTACTACTAGTAATAATAGTACAATACTAGTAATTAGTAGCACTTTATTCCTCATTAAAAATATTTGGTGCAACATGCATAAAACACTCATTTATATGTCTATACTTAAAATAACTATAAATGTAGTATTAATTAGTATATTAAGTCTTAAGCAGCGCATTTGGGAAAATGTAATTTTAATGATTACATTACTATATATTTTAAATAAAATCAATTGAATTTAAACTTAGGGTAATGATCTACAAGTTTACTAACATTGAACTAATTTTTAAAGCATTCAAAACACACATACAGAAATACACTAATGAAACTGTATACTTTTGCAGCAGTTCACTTTGTTGCTACAGACTAGTATGTACTAAAATCTATTTAAATGTCAGTTGTATTTAATATTCTTTTACAATTGCACTAAAGTACTACAAAAATAAAAGTATACTTTATCTAGTGTATTTATAGTGTATCATTTTTACAATTTTATTTAGCACCAAATATAAGATTGCACTACTAATGTACGTTCTTGTATTTAAGTATTTCTTAGTGCACTCAAGCACACTTTTTTTTTTTTCACGTGGGTTGTCACAGAGACCTGGCAACTCTGCTCTGAAGACCTGGCAACCCTATTCTCAGGAGTAAGAGGACGAGTAACAAGGTGGGTCTGTTGCTCTTGATTTATTTGAAGTAGTATAGCAATGCATGTGTTGAAGAATAAGGTTAATAAGGTTAAAATTTGATTTATACTGTCATCCGTGACACAGCATACACTGTATATTTTAGGAGTTTATTTTATCAGGATGTTAGTCTGTATAAAGTTTCTCTATCTGCATGAGTTTTGCTGGTAACACTTCAGTTAAAAACATTAGTTAACATGAATTAATAATGAACTGCACTTATACAGTATTTAGTGTTTGTTTATTAATCTCTTGTTAACATTAGTTACTGCAGTGTGAACTAACATGAACAACGAATTAGCAACTGTGTTTTCGTAAACTAACGTTAATGAAGATTAGTAAATACAGTATCAAATGTATTGCTCGTGGTACATTAATTAATGTTTAATTGATTAATTAACCTTATTGTAAAGTGTTACCGTTTTGCTTTTCCTAGCATGTGTCAACCATTACATTTATTATCTACACCACTGCAATAAACTACGTCCACAAAACATTTTAGCAATTAATATAGTAACTAAAGTCATTAAAGTGAGGGTTAACATCATTCATCTGACAAACAAACTGTACTCCTTATACGCGCCAGAAGCAGAAGTAAATGGGTCTTTCGTGTCATTGAGTAACAATTCTGTATTCACTGATATCCATTTATTTGCTTAATTTAGTTGGCTGGTTTAAGCCTGACAGAGCTGTTAGTGTCAGATGATATTAGTTTAAAAAATCATCGTATACTGGTTTTAGCTGTTCATTTTTCGACAGGATCACCGCGTATTTGCTGAGTAATGCTCTTTCCCCTTTTGGATTCAAACATCTGGTGTAAATTAAATGTACAAAGGAGATGAAAATTTGCTAGATTCTCTTTACTGAGACACAAGGACCCCATACCAATCCTGCTGTGCTCCAGTAACATGTTTATGACAGGCAATTTTCCTATTCGTTGAACATTATCACTAACAATATTTGAGTTTAATTGAATAAGGCCATTTGCAAGTCAAACTGAAGTGAGAATACAGTGGGAGCTTATCACTGTGTATTCAGTGGCATTGTAAAATCCCACAGTTATTGTGACCGTTATTAACTTAAAACGATATCTGAATAAGTCTAGCTTTTTTTTCTGTTGTATTTAGACCCACTGAATTCTAAAACAATTCAATCCATGTTCAACGGAAGATCAATCCATGATCAGTGAACTAGTTAGTAATAACTTAGCTAGTAATGCATGACTTTCTAAACTTTGGTCATTTAAAATATGATCTAATATTGCCAATAATTGTTTGTTAGAATTGGTAAGAGTACATCCCTAAGTATTACTCATGAATATTAGATTTTAATTTAAATAACTTTCTCACATTTTAAATAGAACTAAATTAACACATCAAATGCAAATAAATTACTGAAGCACACAAAACCTTCAAGAAACAAATTGCATTTCCCTGACTGTGATTTTAAGATGCCAACCTCTGGCAAAGATTGAAAAGCTGAAATGTGTCTGTATAAAAATGTCCTTTGGAAAACTCTTGGAGGCCTGTGAGGTTGGTAGAGTACCCAAAATCTGTACTCAAGTAAAAGTAAAAGTACTTATGAAGAATGTACTCAAGTAAGAGTAAAAGTAACAATTTTAATAGTTACTTGAGTAAGAGTAAAAAAGTATCCGATGGAAAAAAAGTACTCAAGCAGCTAGTTACTACTTACTTCTGATCTGATTGACATCAAACTATTTAGAAAGCTTCCACACACCTCTCCTGTATATGTATATATATATATATATATATACAGAGCTCACAAATTTTCTAAATCTTTGGTAGCCCTTCGGGCAGGTTCTCTTCAAATTTTAGTAGCAACTAAAAAATAACCATTTTTTTTAAATATAGAAAATCAGATAGGAGTCTAATCAAAAATGTTTTTAATACACAAATATAAACAAGTATCATGGAAGGAATTTTGTTTCATTATATTTATTTCATTTAGTGTATCTGCAGAATTTTTAAGTATTAATTTAAAGCAATTCATAACCCTTTTTAAGATCTGCACAAGTAAAATAAACAGTAATGGGATTGGACAATATAAAGTAGAAAATTAAGCCATAAAATGGCATGAATTATATATTCAGATACAGTTTCACACAAAAACTAAATACCTTACACTATAGCATTTCATCCTTTATACCATTAAAAGGGATACATAATTGAGTCTATAATTTATTATATTTATTGAAAACATGAATATTACTGTACTTGTTTAGATTTTCAGAATGCGCCTTAACTTTTTACATTTACAACCCTGTGTTTGCTGCATAAAAACATGGGTCGATAATTTGACCAGCTGAAAAAAAAAATGTATTGGAAATTAAAAATTGATTGTCTGTCACGAGGGGGCGCTTTAGGACCGCTGAAATATTAGGGTTCCCATAGTAACAGCTGTACACAAAGCCGCATTAACGCAGATTTATCAGGCATGAAATGAAAATGGACAGTCGGCTCCCTTCAGATACGTTCATATAAAGTCAGTAACGGAGGAACGCCATCAAATGTAGCGAAGTAAAAGTAAAGTTTTATTCAGTATAAATGTACTTGAGTAAGAGTAAAAGTACCTATCTTTAAATATACTCTAAAAGTACTAGTTACCCCAAAAATTTACTCAAGTAAATGTAACGAAGTAAATGTAATTCGTTACTACCCACCTCTGAGTAGTGATCAAACTATAGAAACGCTCTCCTGCTGTCAACGTGATCATTTATCATTGCATTGCTCAAACACATTAATACACATTGCTGGGATCATTTGGTTAGCTATTATGTTTTGCTGTATTTTTGTTGTTGTTGTTTTTGTTTAAACAGATACACTTGCTGTCTATAAAAGACCTGATGGAGATCACAATGTTACCTATTCCAAAGGCCATGCTGGTTTTGGGGCTTGCAATTTTGAGTTTAACCATAAACTCCACCATTCCTACGGGTGAGATACACCAGTGCACACAAATTTCACACGCACACATACACACACACACACACACACACACACACACACACACACACACACCCGTTGGGTTTACATGTTTTATGGGGACATTCCATAGGCGTAATGTTTTTTATACAAACCGTACTTTCTATGGCCCTACACCTACCCTACACCTAAACCTAGCCCTCACAGGAGATTGTGCACACTTTTACTTCATCAAAAAACTCATTGTGCATGATTTATAAGCCTGTTTCCTCATGGGGACCTGAGAAATGTCCCCACAAGGTCAAAATTTACTGGTATTCCTATCCTTGTGGGGACATTTGGTCCCCACAACATGATGAATACCAGGTACACACACACACACACACACACACACACACACACACACACACACACACACACACACACACACACACACACACACACACACACACACAGACACAGACAGTCTTTCTTTCTTCAGTCGTAAAGAAATTGTGTTTTTTGAGGAAAACATTTCAGGATGTCTCTCCATATAATGGACTTCTATGGTGCCCCTGAGTTTGAACTTCTGAAATGCAGTATAAATGCAGCTTCAAAGGGCTCTGAACAATCCCCACCGAGAAAGAAGGGTCTTATTTAGAGAAACAATCAGCTATTTTCTAAAAACATTTACAATTTATATACTTTTTAATCTCAAACGCTTGTCTTGCCAAGCTAGACAAGATGAGCATTTCAGGTTAAAAAGTATATAAATTGTAATTTTTTAAAGAAAATAACCCATCATTTTGCTAGATAAGACCCTTTTTTCCTCGGCTGTGATCGTTTAGAGTCCTTTAAAATTGCATTTTGGAAGTTCAAACTCAGGTCCATTCTATGGAGAGAAATCCTGAAATGTTTCACTCAAAAAACATAATTTCCTTACAACTGAACAAAGAAACACATGAAGATGGATGACAAGTGGGTGAATACATAATCTGTAAATTTTTGTTCTAAAAGTGAACTACTCCTTTAAATGACAGACATATTCAGGGATGCAAAATATAACTGGCTTTTTCGAATTAAGAAAATGTTTTAAAAATAAAAACACATAGGCTAAGCCTAAACTATCATTCTCAAACTTACTCTAGAACATTGTAATCTGAAGACTTTCACTTTTAAGTGTCCTGATTAGGAAAGTGACATAATTTAGGCTATAATAAAAATATAATTTGCTGTTTCACATTAATACACAAACTGCAGATCAAATGTTTGAAATAATTAGGAGTTTTTATTTATTTTTGATGAAAGAAGGCTGCATTTAAATGACTGTAAATACAGTAAAAATAACAATACGAAATATAGTATTTAAAATAGTGGTTTTCTTTTTCAGCTATTTTAAAGCTATATTTCCAGCATCATTACTCCAGTCTTCAGTGTCGCATGGCTCTTCAGAAATCACATTTTTCAAAAGTACTGATAATACACTGATAATAATCAGAAATGTTTCTTGAGCAGCAAATCAGAATGATTTCTGAAGGACCAATAGAAAAGCGCCATAAAAATCAATAAAATAAAATAAAAATCAAAGGAGAGCATAGCATTGTGTCATATGGACTGATATTATGGTAGGTATTTAATCCTCTGGGCCTCCTTATGTAGGGGTCACACTTGGCTCCCTTGCGGTCAAAAGTGACCTAAGCCTTAAAAAGTAACTTTTTTCTTCTTCAGGAAAATCAATTAAATACATTTTTGTTCAATAATATTTTGTGGTTTTTATTGAGAATTTTGAGCAGTTTTTATAAATCTATGAAATATTTATACAGTTTTAATGAACAATTTTTTTTCCCACTAGAATTATTATTTTTTTTAAATTATGTATTTATTATTTTTCAATAAATACCACATTTCACATTAAAATAGAGTAAAAGCATTTAAAATAATTTTTTTTAAGTGAAAATTGTGCCATCTAGTGGCATAAAAAATAAAAACTTGTGTAATGTCATGTAACCTCCTGTATCTCCCTATACACACATACAGGGGCTTTGGGATTCCTATTTTTTATTTATTTTTTTTAATGTTTCTTCATTTTAATAGGCTTTGCATTTAGAAATATATTTAGACATTCTAAAAGATTACTTTTGGCAAGGTTTATATACTTTTTGATTGGATACATATCAGTTTTTGCATTTTTCTGCTTATTTCTGTGTGTGTGTGTGTGTGTGTGTGTGTGTGTGTGTGTGTGTGTGTGTGTGTGTGTGTGTTGTTTGTGTGTGTGTGTGTTTGTGTCTGTATGTGTCTGTATGTGTGTGTGTGTGTGTGTGTGTGTGTGTGTGTGTGTGTGTGTGTGTGTGTGTGTGTGTTTGTGTGTGTGTGTTTGT
>NC_133361.1:2832554-2888989 GCF_049309525.1 Garra rufa
ATTAAGCGTGGAGGAGAGAACCTAAATTATCGATCTCGTCAGGCTAGTATTGACTAGATACCAATACGAACGCTGCTAGAAGAAGAAAGGTAGCTAATGTAGACAAACTCATGTGTGGAGTAAAATATAGTTTATTACACAATTAAACACTTCACTGAGAAATGTAAAAACCCCAAAAGCAATTATAATTCTTGTGGCTACAAGCCCAGCTCTCTATAACCATTAGGCCATGGCTGCCCAAAAGATAATGCAAACAAGAAAAAGAAGAAAAGTGGAACTCATTCTCAAAGTAAAACTATAAAGTCATAAAACCAGCTAATCTAATGGAATATTTTTTATTATTATTATTGCACAAAAAGAACAGTAACACAATGCACACATCTCACACACATGAGATCAATAACAACAAAAACTCGGATTCAAACAAAAAACAGGATTCAGGAATTACTTTTGCAGCTCAATATCTATCACAGTTTACAACATAAAATGAGTTGTCAGAAAAATAATCAATAAATTACACTTCAAATATATATATATATTTTTTTTTCCTTCCTTTTTTTTTATCAAGCAGCTGATGAAAGTTTTTTTTTTTTTGCATAACAGGATCAGTAACAGAACACATACAGGAAATAATATAAAGAAATTTAAATTAATATAATTGAACTTTCAAAACATCCTTTTTTTTTCTTCGACCGTTGATAAGTTTATAATTTTAAATTATTTAATGTTAGTTTGTGTATATAGTATATTATACTCATATAGGCCTAATCATTAAATTAATCACCTCCAACTCTTAGTGTTAAAAGAACAAAAATATAGGGAATTGAGCCTTTAATTTTATAAATGTAAAAATTAGATATTCAATAAAAATTCAAAACATTTGGGTAAATGCAAAATCATATTTATGATTTGAAGGATTCTTCCTTTAAGTTACAAAACATGCATGTAGTCTCCATGTCTCTAAATAATTGAAACTGCTTGTGTAGTATCAAAAGATTAACTTTACATGTTCACTGGGCAAATTCCAGACCTCTTTCCATTCAGTCTGAGTTATAAAATGTATTATCTATCATTTTCATTCATTCATTCATTCATTCATTCATTTTCATCCGCTTATCCGGAACCGGGTCGAGGGGGTAGCAGTGTAAGCAGAGACGGCCAGGTTTCCCTCTTCCCAGACACTTCCTCCAGCTCTTTTGGCGGAACACTGAGGCATTCCCAGGCCAGCCAAGAGACGTAGTCCCTCCAGCATGTACTGGGTCATCCCTGGGCCCTCCTCCTGTTGGGACATGCCCGGAACACTTCCCCAGGGAGGCGTCCAGGAGGCATCCGGAACAGATGCCCGAGCCACCTCAGCTGGCCTCTCTCGATGTGAAGGAGCAGCTGGTCTACTCCGGGCTCCTCCAGAGTGACAGAGCTCCTCACCCTATCTCTAAGGGAGTGCCCAGCCACCCTACGGAGGAAACTCATTTCGGCCGCCTGTATCCGGGATCTTATCCTTTCAGTCATGACCCAAAGCTCATGACCAAAGGTGAGAGTAGGAACGTAGATCGACCGGTAAATCAAAGGCTTTGCCTTACAGCTCAGCTCTTTTTTACCACGACAGACCAGTACATCGAATATTTACTCAAAACTCACTTGTTTTCTAAATGCTATACCTCTAATTTGATAAACTGACCATTTTGTTTGATCAATCTGTACACTCCATATCTGTCTCTTAGGTCTTGTCTTGTTTTTCCAGTTTGTTATATTTGACTTCTTGTACGTTTGTTAACCTAATGTTTCTCTACTGATTGTGGTTTCTTTCAAAGTCTGTTCATATTATCTCGTCTTTGTTACATTCATTGTAAAGTGTCCTTGAGCTCTGGAAAGGCGCTATATAAATAAAAATTATTATTAAAATTATTATTACTAACTTCCGATGTCCAACACCGGGTTCGGGGGTTGCCGCCATGATAGGCACCAGAAACCCTACGGCCACAGCTCCGAACAGACGCGTTGACAATGGAAACAACCATAAAGTCGATCATCCATCTCCGCCCCAGGGTGTCCTGGTGCCCTTATGCTCGAACATGGTGTTCGTTATGGACAAACTGTGACTAGCACAGAAGTCCAACAACAGAACACCACTCGGGTTCAGATCAGGGGGGCCGTTCCTCCCAATCACTCCCCTCCAGGTATCACTAGAATCGCCCACGTGGTGGTTGAAGTCCCCCAGTAGAACGATGGAGTCCCCAGTCGGAGAACTTTCCAGCACCCCTCCCAGTGACTCCAGAAAGGCTGATTACTCTACACTGCTATTCGGCCCGTAGGCACAAATGACTGTGAGAGACCTATCCCCAACCTGAGGGCACAGGGAATCAACCCTCTCGTCCACCGGGGTAAACTTCAACACATGTAGGCTAAGCTGGGGGGCTATTAGTAACCCCACACCAGCCCGCTTCCACTCACTGCAGGCGACTCCAGAGTAGTGAAGAGTCCATACCCTTTCGAGGAGTTGGCTTCCAGAGCCCGAGATGTGCGTGAAGGCGAGCCCTATCTCTAGTCGGTACCTCTCAACCTCCTGCTCCACCTTAGGCTCCTTCCCCCCAGTGAGGTAACATTCCCTGTTCCTATAGCCAGATTCTGCGTCCGGGGATTGGGTCGCCGAGGCCCCCGCTTTTCGACCGCCACCCATCCCACAATGCACCGTCCCCTATGGTTCCTCTCGCATGTGGTGGGCCCACAGGAGGGCGGCCCCACATCACTTTTTCGGGCTAAGCCCGACGGGGCCCCGCCACACCGTTGATTTTTAACTGATCAGTATATAAAGGGATAGCAAACTCTTATTCAGTTATATAGAATTCAGGTTTTAATTAATTAGGTGATGCTATAAAAACGGGAGAGATTGACGGGGTTGAAAACTCAGAAGTGAAGACCAGTAGAATCATGGGTATTTTAAACAGAGTTCTTTATTGAGAACATGCTGCAGTCATCAAAAAGTCTAAGGCAGAGATACTTTGTAGTTCAGAATCAGAATGAGCAGCTATAGCAACCAGCCCCATTATACTAGTCCTTATCCAATTAGAACTACACTGCGACATTAGGGACCACAGGGACCACAGGGTGAGCATCCCCTACTGGCCTCATCTTCTAACACAACCTAGTTTTCCCAGGGGATCTCCCTTTCAGGTACTGACCAGGTTTAAACCTACTTAGCTTCAGTGGGCAACCAGTCTTGGAATACACAGGGTGATATGGCTGTGGCCTTTTATGATTTGTTCAAAGTTAAACATGTTTAATATGAGATTGAATATTATTTTGTCTGACCTTATAACCATACTGAAAGCAATCTTGAAAACAAATTTAAGTGAAGATGTTAACATTGTGAACTCAATGCGATCCAACAAGCGTATTCCATAACAAAGACGGTATCAGTTACTCAGTATGTACATTTAAAAATGTTTGTCACCGGAATCTTGTGGCATCGTGTGTAGTGACTACATGGTGTTAGTGTGTATGTGGAGTGCTCTAGCAAAATCTATATCTGGAGCACCTCTTTGTTTGCTTTGGAGGACACTCTAAATGGCTGTCAGACTCAAAGCAGAGATTATCTTGCAGGATAGTTGATGCTATAGCCCTGTATTCTGCACTTCATTGGGCTTACAGTGTCTCACAGGGGCAGCCGTGGCCTAATGGTTAGAGAGTCGGACTTCTAACCTAAAGGTTGCAGGTTTGTGTGTGCACTTGGATGGGTTAAATGCAGAGCATTTGGGTCACCATACTTGGCCTCACTTCACTTCCTTTCCTTTCTTTTCCTTCCTCTCAGAGTGAGAGCTCATTCTACCAGAGGAATAGCCCCCTCTTGGAATTTCCTCCAGGATTTTTCCAAGAGGAGGAATAGCCTTCTCTTGGAAAAATCCTCCAGATGGAATTTCCATCTGCACTGTTGCCATCGCATACAATACAGGGCAGACAACAGGAGAGACCCTGACCGAGCTTAAACCTACTTAGCTTCAGTGGGCAACCTTTTGATATGGCTGTGGCCTATTATGTGCTTTATACAAAGTTAAACATGACAAATATGAGTTTGAATATCATTTTGCTTGACCATATAGCCACACTGAAAGCAACAATCTTGAAAACGAATTTAAGCAAAGATTATAAAACTGAATTCAGTGCAAACCAACAAGCATATTCCATAACAAAGATGGTATCAGTCACTCAGTATGTACACTTAATGTTAAAAAAGGTTTAATCGTTATAAAATTAGTTTATAAACGTGAGCAGTGTACTTCTAGAGAAGGCCGCCCACACACACTTTAGATTGACTGTGATTTTTTTATTTATTTTATTGCGTCTGGTGTGGACACCCAAATCGCTTGTCGGAATCTTGTGGCATTGTGTGTAGTACATGGTGTTAGTGTGTATGTGGCGAGCTCTAGCAACCTCTGGCTCTAAAGCACCTCCTTGTTTGCTTTGGAGGCCACTCTAAATGGCTGTCAGACTCAAAGCAGAGACTATCTTGCTTGACAGTTGATGCTATAGCCCTGGATTTTGCACCTCATTGGGTACACAGTGTCCTCTCAGAGTGAGGGCTCATTCCACCAGAGGGATAGCCTTCTCATGGGCTTGTTTCGGCGGAATTTCTATTGGCACTGTTGAAAGCGTTTCCCTTCGCATACAAAACAAGACAGACAACAACAGGAGAGAAAAAGGAAACACTGCAGTTAATAATGTAACCTTGTGTTAAATCTGCATAATGTAAAAGCCATGCTATAACCTATAAACCGAACCCAACAAGATAGTGAAATTGAATGGAATAAGACTGCACACGAGTCATCAACTGTCACTATCAGTCGAAAGATTCTGATAAAATTGCACTCAAAGCTAGGGAGGAACTATGTTTGCATATTAGATGTGAAAGGAGAGGCATATAAGCACACACACAGGCATGTCTACTCTTTGGTGAAACAGATGCATTAAGCCTAGAGAAACTTAACTTAAAGTAGGCAAAAATTAGCTAAATAAACATGATAACTAATTAGATAGACCTCTCTATTCTACTGAGTTACATATAGGAATAGGTGTCAGTAAAGTTTTAATGGTATTACTATTCTTACAATTCGGCTTATTGAACAAATTCTGATATTGTTATTTGGGGACCAACTCGACCTTTGAGTTGATCTAAATCTCACAGTTCAAACTGCTTGTTTCAAAGATGAACTTTATTTATTGTGAAACCTTTTGATGACTTTTTTTTGTTGTTGTCATATTGCTTGTAATGACTAGAACAGGTTTATCCAGGTTCTGTATTTCTTGATACATTATTCTGTCACATTTAGTGAGGACATGGAATCAGACCTGAACGATCTGAAGATGATTGTTTTTTGTATGAGTGCGTAGAGCAGATGATTGACTAAAACGCTTCCCACATTCAGTGCAGTGATACGGTTTCTCTCCGGTGTAGATCCTCTCATGTGCTTTCAGATCTCCTGACTGAATGAATCCTTTGTCACAGTGTGAACACTTATAAGGTTTCTCTCCAGTGTGGATCCTCTCATGTGTTCTTAGATGTGATGACTGCTTGAATCTTTTGTTGCAATGTAAACACATAAAAGGTTTCTCTCCACTGTGGATCCTCTCGTGTGTTTTCAGGTCTGCTGACTGGCCGAAACTCTTGTCACAGTGTGAACATTTGTGCTGTTTATCTCCACTGTGGTTCCTCTCATGTGTTTTCAGATGTGTCGACTGACTGAATCTCTGGTCACAGTATGAACACTTGTAAGGTTTCTCTCCAGTGTGGATCCTCTCATGTATTTTCAGATATGTTGCCTGATTGAATCTCTTGTCACAGTGTGAACACTTGTAGTGTTTCTCTCCAGTGTGGATTCTCTCATGTATTTTCAGGTATGCTGCCTGATTGAATCTCTTGTCACAGTGTGAACACTTGTAGAGTTTCTCTCCAGTGTGAATCCACTCGTGTGTTTTCAGATGTACTGACTGACAGAATCTCTTGTCACAGTGTGGACACTTATAAGGCTTTTCTCCAGTGTGAGTCCTCTCATGCAGTTTTAAACAGTTTGATGTAGTAAAAGTTTTTCCACAGTCAAAGCACATGTACTCTCTCACACCAGTATGGATTTTCTGATGTATTTTCAAATGTTGTCGTAATGAAAAACTCTTTCCACACAAATTACATGAATGTGGCTTCTCGGCTATATGAACTTTCAGGTGCGTTGTCAGAACTGAAGCCCACAAAAATGTTTTCCCGCACTGATCACATGTGTGTCGCTTCCCTCCAGTGTGGATGTCCATATGATCCTTAAGGGTTGATAATCGTGTGAAACTCTTTCCGCACTGATCACAAGTGAACGGTTTCTCTCCAGTGTGAACTCTCATGTGAAGCTCAAGATGATGTTTGCGTGTAAAGCTCTTTCCACACTGAGTGCAGGTGAAAGACTTCTTGGCCTTTAAATTTTTCTGTTTAGGTTTTTGTCCATCTCTGACATGGTTTTTCTTCTCAACTTCACTTAATTCTTCTTTCTCCTCATTGTCTTCAATCAACTCTGAAATCAAAGTAAAAACAGTACATTTTCAGTAAATCATAAAAAAAAATTCAAAAGTACAAAAAAATTAACTGTGATTTAACAGTGGAAAGCACACAATTGAATAACAAAATTTTGACTTTAAGTGTTTTGGAAGAGGATCCAGTTGACAGGAGGTATCTAAACGGCTACAGTCAACATTATGTGCAGAAGTAGAATTCAAGGTGGTAGAGATTCAGTAGACTGCAAAAGCTTAAAAACAATAGAGAAGAGCAATCTAGTATTTTATTCACTTTACACTGACCAAAATTATAAACAAAACACTTTTTTGCCCTCATTTTTCATGAGCTGAACTCAAAGACCTAAGACTTTTTCTATGTACACAAAAGGCCTATTTCTCTCAAATATTGTTCACAAATCTGTCAAAATGTGTGTTAGTGAGCATTTCTCCTTGATGTGATAATCCATCTACCTCACAGGTATGGCATATCAAGAAGCTGATTAGACAGCATGATTATTGCACAGGTGTGCCTTAAGCTGGCTGCACACTCGAGGATTTTCAAATCTTAACCGATTTTTAAACCATGGTAGACCGCAGCCATGAAGACACTTTCTCTTGGCTCTCGGCGAAGGCGGTCGCATCTTTTCCCTCTCCCTCCCCTGTCTCTCCTCGCTGGCTTCTCTTGTCTCGTAGTTCTGTCTCTGAGACTCTCGCTGCCCTGCTCTCGAAACAAAAGGAATTATGGATTTGATCAACTGGTCTCTGAATGCAATTGACACCATCTTCTCAACGAGAAGTCTGGGTTCGGGGGAACCCAACTGTCCTGCAGGAACGTTTGCAGCTGGATACGTGATGGACGGGTGGGAGAAGTGGCGTGTCATGTGCCTGGCCGCTCTGTCCCTGGAGGATATTGAAGATATCTATTTATTCGGAACTTTGATAACAGGGTTTCTGCTGATGGGCTTAGGTGAGGCCCTGTCGTATCGACGATTGATGAAAGCGATCAGCGTGGCTCAAAATTCCCCTAAGCTGGTCGGCTTGATTGAAACGGTGGGCAGAGCTGTTAGTACTCAGACTGTGGTTATAGACCGTGAATTGGGAAACATCAGGGAGAAACTTGCAGCTGTGCAACAAATTCTGGACAAACCCGGTGACCAGTGATGGACATTAGATACCTGCGAAATTGGCAGATATTGACCGAAATTGGGAAAACAGATCCTTTTCTTTCGGCTCCCCCCAGCTTCTTCTAGACGGCCTTGGCCAAGGCCGTTGCTGGAGACAAACAACCTCCCCCGGAGAACAAGATAACGAGACGCTCTGATTCCCTTATCCCCGTCCCAAGGACACCTGCTGAGACTGGGTTCCAGACTTCACAGGCTTACACACACACAGACAGACTCTGCACGCATACATACGTACATAGTTACAGATAGACAATCATTGCCTCCCCCAGATCCCACGCCTTCGTGTGCTTTTACCCCCTGATGTGGGTAGGCGGGTCTGTGACCAGCGCTTTCATAGCTGTTGGCGGATGGCTGTTGCCTACATTGGACTATTTACACACCCCCTGTCCCCCTTCCCCTGTTGCAATGTTATGTCTATGTGTTGTTTATGTGCTTGTGCTGGGGCTTTTTTTTCCCCCTGATCTCACACTGCCCTACTTGAAGGACAGTATGGGAGGGGCTTTTTTCACGCCTCCTCCTTTTCCAAATGTATCTTGTTTTCTTTTTCCTATGCTACCTCTCGTTGACCTGTCTTCCCCCAAAATTGTGATGTCTGTGTATGGTCAAAGGGGTTCAATTTCACCGCATGTAACAGTGTATGTGACAATAAAAGCTTATCTCATCTCTCTACAGATTTTTAGCCTAAATACCTCTGAATGCGCACACAAGACGATTCGACCAGACCGCGAGACCACGCACTTGTTGACTGTAGGAACGATTTCACAGTGACACGAAATCTCATGGAGACTCGCGAGATAAAACATAACTAGAGAAGGACAACAAATGGAAGATAACGTACGTTGTCAGCTGTCCCGGTGCGCTTTCTGTTTCACTGTGAAAAATAAAGAATGAAGAAGAATATGGGAGATGTATTCTGCTTTTGTGGCCTTTTTATGGCGGTCTCATTTCAGCTATAGAAGCACGCAACATCTGGTGAGTGATGCTTGCTTGCTTGCTCTCATTGGCTATCACGTCAGAGGCAGCCCGATCAAAAATCCTAACTATCAAACATGCTCCATCTTGATTGGGAGCAGATAAATAATCGGAATGACACCACAAAACAGAGGATTTTTGGACAAAAAATTCATTTGCGAGAAGCCTCGAATCGGGTTACGTATTTACGTATGACCACACCAGCCCAGGACCTCCACATCCAGCATCTTCACCTCCAAAATCGTCTGAGACCAGCCACCTAAACAGCTGCTGCAACAATCGGTTTGCATAACCAAAGAATATCGGCACAAACTGTCAGAAACAGTCTCAGCGAAGCTCAATTGCATGCTCGTCATCCTCATCGAAGTCTTAACCTGACTGCGGTTTGTCGGCGTAACTGACATGGACAAATGCTCACATTCAATGGTGTCTGGCACTTTGAAGAGGTGTCCTCTTCAAGGATGAACCCGGTTTTCACTATACAGGGCATATGGCAGACAGCGTGTATGGCGCTGTGTGGGTGAGGGGTTTGCTTTTTCCGAGGTCACTGTAGCTACCACATCATGTATCCAGATCAGATGGTCACTGCAGTCCCCGGATCCAGTCTGTAACCAGCCCAGAAGGTGGATCAGCACCAAGAGACAACCACTACTGCCCTGAATATAATCAGAGACCATGCCAACTAGATGACCCCAGAGACAGTTCATCAGTGAAGACCTCATCACCTAGACAGCCATTGGTGCAAGACTGCGGGAACCGGATGAGTCCTCTGCCATCTGTCTTTGCAGCAACATGGAACTACGGTAAAATTAGTCTGTTACTTTCTTATTCTAAGGTCACCGTAGCCACCAGATCCAGTCTGTATTCAGATCAGATGATCACTGCAGTCCCCCGGATCCAAGTCGTACCAAGAAGAGGGCAGGTGTATGTTATGGCCATTATTGTGCCATTCATCCTCATGTTGCAGCATGATAATGCACTGCCCCATGTTGCATTTGTAGGATTTGTACACAATTCCTGGAAGCTGAAAACATCCCGGTTCTTGCATAACCAGCATACTCTCTGTCACCCATTGAGCATGTTGGAGTTTACGACAGCGTGTTCCAGTTTTTTTTTTTTTTTTTTTTTTTTTTTAAGTGAGGCCAAGTATGGTGACCCATACTAGGAATTTGTGCTCTGCATTTAACCCATCCAAGTGCACACACACAGTAGTGAACACACACACACCGTGAACACACACCCGGAGCAGTGGGCAGCCATTGCGGCGGCGCCCGGGGAGCAGTTGGGGGATCGGTGCCTTGCTCAAAGGACTCACCTCAGTCATGGTATTGAGGGTGGAGAGAGTGCTGTACATTCACTCCCCCCACCTACAATCCCTGCCGGACCTGAGGGTTACAAGTCCGACTCTCTAACCATTAGGCCACGGCTGCCCCCAAAGTTCCAGTTCCAGCCAATATCCAGCAACTTCACACAGCTATTGAAGAGGAGTGGACCAATGTTTCACAATCAACAACCTGATCTACTCTATGTGAAGGAGATGTGTTGCACTGCGTGAGGCAAATGGTGGTCACTGACTGTGATATATTTGATATAAGGAACTTAAGCACGCAAAAGACACAACACGTGAACTCATTATAAACTTAGGGAACGAGTAAAACTATAGGATATACACAATCCCACACTGAAATTCACAACATGATTTAAATAGCCTAGAACTCTATTTGATATGTTTGTGAAACAAATTTCCATGACTTTTCCAAAACTTTTCCAGGAATGTAAATTGCAGTTTAAAAAAAAAAAAAAATCATGGCTTTTTCATGACCAAAGAAACTGACGCACACCATAAAAAGCTTGGTTCACTAATGTACCATTTTACCATTACCTCTTGCTCCTCTGATTACATGCCTCTTTGTTCTAGGACCTCGCAATTTACAAATTATTCACTGATGGAGCCCATTATTTTAAACAACAACCATGTCATCCACAGTAGATAAACCACTTTGCTGGAGAAAATGGCAAGATCATTGCCAAAAGCAGATAAATCACTGGACAATATACACAAATAAGATTTTTCCTGTTACAACTAACCAAATCATAAAACCTCCTAAAGCTTTATAATCGTAAGCATTATAAATAACGAATGAAAAGTCAACACCAACCTGTTTGTTCTTCAGTATCTTCAGTGTGTTTGATTCTGCAGGGTTCTGGTTCTATCATCTTCTCTCTGTCCTCTTTAATAAACTCAGTCTTGTGAGAATGTGTGATTATTGAAGGAGGAGCTTCAACTAACATGAATTTCTGTGTGGAAAAGCAGATTTGCCAAAATCAACAATGAATCAAAGAGGCATTACGATTTGTATCTGTGAACCATCATATTACTATATTATGATAATATATTTAACATCATGACTAAAGTGAGGGGAGACAGACGAGACAGTGGCAGAAGATTTAGTTTGCATTCAAAATGCAAAAGCGCCTAAACACGTTTTAAACACATTTCGGGTTTTGAAAAACTTGATAACTTTTGCCATTTATCTAAGGTGATTTTGAAAGTGTTTTAAACATTTGTTTTTTTTGGTTCCACTGTGTTTGCTGGTTTTCCATTTTTATTATTATTATTTATTTTTTTTTACTTTGTGTAAGTTATTTGTTATTTTATATTAGGCTTATAGCATGGTGTGATTTATCCAAATTTAAAATTAATTAAAAGTGAGTTTGTCATTTCTGTCCATTCAATCAATTGATGCCAAATTGACGCCACTAATTAGAAAGAGAAAGTGAAAGTAAAAGGCGCACATGCATTTACAAGCTATTGAAAAGAAAGGACTAGAGGGAACACACAAACATACAAATGAATGAAGGCATAGTTATATGTGAATCAATACAAATTTGTGCTTTTTTATTTTGGCCTCATGTGATTGAACTGTTCTCAACTGTCAAAAAACATGCACAATATCTATTCCAAGATGAAAGTAAATTTGAGTTTATCTTTTAAAAAAACCTCACAAGCCGTTCAAATGAAGTAAAAATAAATACGAATCATGGAGCTTGAATGGAGTTTGCTCACTAGATGCAATATCAGTCATGCCTTTTATCGTTTGCACTGTTCGCTATTTCAAAGCAGTTATTTTGCAGCGACACAGAAAGTAACTGACACAATTAAGTTTAACTCAAGGTGATCGTCAGAGTCCAAGCAAAATGGCTTGTAAGATGCTGCAGTTACTCAATGGACATTGGACATGTCTCTTTTTCAAATTAATTGTGAGTCTGATAGCTTCACAAATATATGGTCAATACCATTATATAATTGGGTTTAAAATAAATAATGGTCTATATTCAACTTTATATACAAAGTCAATTTATATTCACTGTCTTCAAACTGAGATCGTTCTAGTGTGGACAAAAGTAGTATTGCAACCTTTATCTCTGAATCATATTAACATAAAAGGCTAATTGTTATTTATTTATTTAGTTAGTTAGTTATTTTTGGGAATTAATACAGATGTTTAATGATTACTTTTACTGATAATACATCCAAAGTCAAATGCACTGATTCGGCATCTTATGACATGCTTTAGTCGTGCTGCAGCATCCTCAGCATCCCTAGTTTCCACACCCATGATATCAGATCTCATTACATTCAGCATTAGCAGCATTATCACTCCAAACATCACACGAACATATAAAAACACCACATCGCTCAGGTCTGAATGAAATAACTCGTTTTCCTCACATGCCTGTTGTCTGCTGCTCTTTATTTAACATCGATATCTGACGAAAAAAATGACAGTAATGTACAGCCTAACCGGACTTTACTCATTTGTGAAACTATTTGTCCTGAACACCTCCGTATTCAACTCATCTTTTATAAAGGGAGGAATGTTAAAGACAATATGATGATTTTGCCGGTTGAACAAAGGACATTTCGTAAATAAAAGTCTAAATTCTGCACTGAAACCACGTTATCAATAAAATTACTACAGCACTATTCATATTTATAAGAGAAGCTCTTCTTTACCTCTTAATGCTATAACCCCCAAACTTTAATTGCACAAAATAAGATACGCCAGACAGCAAACCGCAAATGACAGAAGAAAAAGAGGACTCTCTCACCTTACAGCTCGCTCACTCACTCGCGCATGCGCACACAAGTCAGCCTCACAAGCGCTGAAGAGTGGAGCCAGAACATCTCGATCGCCCCCAGGTGTCTGGACCCAGTATAGTTCATAAACCTCTCTGTATAATCTAATGAGACGTGAGGCAATCTAAATAAATCACACTTCAAATATTTGTATTTATTTATTTATTTAGTTTATAAATTGTAAATTAAAAAAAAAAAAATAACACACTAGGAAAGTGTTCCATATTATTTGATGCTTCAGCAAATGAATTCAACAGCTCTAAAAAGCAAATTATAAAACTTGCTGAAGCTCCATTTCCGTCAGCATCATTAATGAAGAATGACGAATCAACACCAACCTGCTTGTTCTTCAGTGTCTTCAGTGTGTCTGAGTTCAATGAACTCAGTCTGTGCCGATTTCAGCTGTTCCTGATGATTTGATGCTCGTCTTCATTTGTAAACTGATGGGAATATTCCAGCATTTATTGCTGAATGTGTGATTGTTGAGGGAGCTTCAGTGAACATGAATTTTTGTGTGGAAAAGCAGATTTGTAAAAAAACAACAATAAATCAAAGAGGCATTAAGTGTTGTCTTGTTGTGAGTTCTTATATTTCAAAATTATATATTGGACATAGTTGTTTGCAATGTTGCTGTAACTAGCTGATGGTTCCTTAAACAACAACTGCGATTATCTTGCGGACATCGCAATTAAAAGTAACTTTATCGCGTTATAATAGCGACTTTTACAAATTTGATCTGCCAAAATACTTAATATTGAGTAACATTACGACTCGAAACAACATTGATGAACACATTACATTACAATTAAAACATCGAAACAATTAATCAGATGAACATAAAAAAGCAGGTTTTAATGAAACAAACACCTTTGTTGCAGCTCTTTATTTATTTAAATGTAATGCAAACACTCAGTGTCCAATGAAAACAAGGCAGTGTCTAACTGAGATTTACAGCCTAAAGGGACTTTCATCATTTGTGAAACTATTTGTCCTGAACAACTCTGTATTCAACTCATTAAACACAATATGATCCTTCTTGCCGGTTGAATGAAGGGCATTTCTGGAGTAAAAGCCTCCTTTCTGCACTGAATACACGGTAACTAAAAAAATGACAACAGCATTATTCAAATTCATATGACCTAAAGCTGACCTTTACCCCAAATTCCTGTTACCCCCAAAAATTGACAAAACAGATGTTAGCATGTGTCTAATCTGTGATCTAATGTGTAGCGTCTTATTAACTCACTGTCATACCTTGTGTGCAACACATTCTTCCCCCTTTTCATATTTTGTCCACTGCTAAAGAACCCCTTTAAAAGATTTCTGAATGACCTTTTTCCTTTACTAGGATGTTTTCTTTAATTTTAAGAGGAAACACCCACATTTCTAAGAATTGTCTTAGAACTTTGTTATTAGGAGCAACTCTTTGCACAAAGCATGTTCATGAATATGGGCCCTGGTGTCTTCCGCAGAGTACTTTATAGTTTTATTTATAGTCTTTGTGGTTTATATACATTTAGAGGACAGTGCTTGGAAATTGAGACAAAGCACCTTAAGCAAAGCAGGTATAGCAATCTGCCCCGTTTCAATCGGGCTCATTTGATTCATAATAAGAGAACAGGAAAGACAAACTTCAACTTAGATTCATTTATATCATGAAGCAAAAATGATAAACAAGAAAACAACTTTTTGACATTGTTCTTTCAGCAGGAACTCCATCTTTGAGTTGATCTGAATCTCGGTTCAAACTGCTGGATTTAAAGACAAAGACGAACTTGATTAATTGTGAAATTATTTCTTTGTCAAGTTACTTGTAATGACAGATTCATCCAGATTATATTTCATTGCTTGATATATTACTGTGTCACATTTGGTGAGGACGCAGCATCAGATCTGAAAGTGCTGGATCTGAAGATGAACTACTTACTGTGATTGTTTTTCGTATGACTGCGAAGAGCAGATGACTGATTGAATCGCTTCCCACATTCAGTGCAGTGATACGGTTTCTCTCCAGTGTGGATCCTTTCATGTGTTTTCAGCGTTCCTGGCAGCCTGAATCTCATGTCGCAGTGAGAACACTTATAAGGTTTCTCTCCAGTGTGAACACTCTCATGTGTTTTCAGATGTGAAGACTGATTGAATCTCTTGTTGCAGTGTAAACACATATAAGGTTTCACTCCGGTGTGAACACTCTCGTGTGTTTTCAGATGTGGTAACTGAGTGAATCTCTTGTCACAGTGTGAACACTTGTAAGGTTTTTCTCCAGAGTGAACCCGCTCATGCAGTTTTAAACAGCTTGATGTAGTAAAAGTCTTTTCACACTCAAAGCACATGTACTCTTTCACACCAGCATGTATTTTCTGATGTACTTTCAAACTTTGTAGTAATGAAAAACTCTTTCCACACAAATGACATGAATGTGGCTTCTCCTTTGTATGAACTTTCAGGTGTGTCTTCAGGTTTGAAGCCCACATAAATGCTTTCCCGCACTGATCACATGTGTATGGTTTTTCTCCGGTGTGGACGTTCATGTGGACATCAAGAAACCGTTTGTATGAGAAACTCTTCCCGCAGTGATCACAAGAGAACGGTTTCTCTCCAGTGTGAACTCTCATGTGAACCTCAAGATGACTTTTGCAAGTGAAACTCTTTCCACACTGAGTGCAGGTGAAAGATTTCTTGGCCCTTCTGTTCATTAAACCTTTCTTTTTGGGTTCCCCTCCACTTTTGACATGAGTTTTCACAAATTCACTCAGTTCTGTTTCAACCAACTCTGAAATAAAAGAAAAAACAGTATATTTAGTCAGTAAAAGGACAGAAAGCGATGCTTCCTGGCCAAACACAGAATTTCCCGTAATTCATGAGGTGATGCTTCCCAGTATACACAGAATTTTCTTTTATTTATGAGGATATGCTTTCAGGCCAAACACAGAATTTTCCGTAATTCACAAGGATATGCTTCCAGGCCAAACACAAAATTTTACATAATTCACAAGGCTACGCTTCCCGGCCAAACATAATTTTCCGTAATTCACAAGGCTACGCTTCCCGGCCAAACATAATTTTCCGTAATTCACGAGGCGACACTTCCGGGCCAAACATAATTTTCCGTAATTCACGAAGCGACACTTCCTGGCCAAACAGAATTTTCCGTAATTCACGAGGCGACACTTCCTGGCCAAACAGAATTTTCCGTAATTCACGAGGCGACACTTCCTGGCCAAACAGAATTTTCCGTAATTCACGAGGCGACACTTCCGGGCCAAACATAATTTTCCGTAATTCACGAAGCGACACTTCCTGGCCAAACAGAATTTTCCGTAATTCAAGAGGCGACACTTCTTGGCCAAACAGAATTTTCCGTAATTCAAGAGGCGACACTTCTTGGCCAAACAGAATTTTCCGTAATTCACGAGGCGACACTTCCCGGCCAAACAGAATTTTCCGTAATTCACGAGGCGACACTTCCTGGCCAAACAGAATTTTCCGTAATTCACGAAGCGACACTTCCTGGCCAAACAGAATTTTCCGTAATTCAAGAGGCGACACTTCTTGGCCAAACAGAATTTTCCGTAATTCAAGAGGCGACACTTCCTGGCCAAACAGAATTTTCCGTAATTCAAGAGGCGACACTTCTTGGCCAAACAGAATTTTCCGTAATTCAAGAGGCGACACTTCTTGGCCAAACAGAATTTTCCGTAATTCACAAGGATATGCTTCCAGGCCGAACACAAAATTTTACATAATTCACAAGGCTACGCTTCCCGGCTGAACACAGAATTTTCCGTAATTCACGAGGCGACACTTCCCGGCCAAACATAATTTTCCGTAATTCACGAGGCGACACTTCCTGGCCAAACAGAATTTTCCGTAATTCACAAGGATATGCTTCCAGGCCGAACACAAAATTTTACATAATTCACAAGGCTACGCTTCCCGGCTGAACATAATTTTCCGTAATTCACGAGGCGACACTTCCTGGCCAAACAGAATTTTCCGTAATTCACGAGGCGACACTTCCTGGCCAAACAGAATTTTCCGTAATTCACGAGGCGACACTTCCTGGCCAAACAGAATTTTCCGTATAATTCACAAGGATATGCTTCCAGGCCAAACACAAAATTTTACATAATTCACAAGGCTACGCTTCCCGGCCAAACAGAATTTTCCGTAATTCACGAAGCGACACTTCCTGGCCAAACAGAATTTTCCGTAATTCAAGAGGCGACACTTCTTGGCCAAACAGAATTTTCCGTAATTCAAGAGGCGACACTTCTTGGCCAAACAGAATTTTCCGTAATTCACAAGGATATGCTTCCAGGCCGAACACAAAATTTTACATAATTCACAAGGCTACGCTTCCCGGCTGAACACAGAATTTTCCGTAATTCACGAGGCGACACTTCCCGGCCAAACATAATTTTCCGTAATTCACGAGGCGACACTTCCTGGCCAAACAGAATTTTCCGTAATTCACAAGGATATGCTTCCAGGCCGAACACAAAATTTTACATAATTCACAAGGCTATGCTTCCCGGCTGAACATAATTTTCCGTAATTCACGAGGCGACACTTCCTGGCCAAACAGAATTTTCCGTAATTCACGAGGCGACACTTCCTGGCCAAACAGAATTTTCCGTAATTCACGAGGCGACACTTCCTGGCCAAACAGAATTTTCCGTAATTCACAAGGATATGCTTCCAGGCCAAACACAAAATTTTACATAATTCACAAGGCTACGCTTCCCGGCTGAACACAGAATTTTCCGTAATTCACGAGGCGACACTTCCTGGCCAAACATAATTTTCCGTAATTCACGAGGCGACACTTCCTGGCCAAACAGAATTTTCCGTAATTCACGAGGTGACACTTCCTGGCCAAACAGAATTTTCCGTAATTCACAAGGATATGCTTCCAGGCCAAACACAAAATTTTACATAATTCACAAGGCTACGCTTCCCGGCTGAACACAGAATTTTCCGTAATTCACGAGGCGACACTTCCTGGCCAAACAGAATTTTCCGTAATTCACGAGGCGACACTTCCTGGCCAAACAGAATTTTCCGTAATTCACGAGGCGACACTTCCTGGCCAAACAGAATTTTCCGTAATTCAAGAGGCGACACTTCTTGGCCAAACAGAATTTTCCGTAATTCAAGAGGCGACACTTCTTGGCCAAACAGAATTTTCCGTAATTCACAAGGATATGCTTCCAGGCCGAACACAAAATTTTACATAATTCACAAGGCTACGCTTCCCGGCTGAACACAGAATTTTCCGTAATTCACGAGGCGACACTTCCCGGCCAAACATAATTTTCCGTAATTCACGAGGCGACACTTCCTGGCCAAACAGAATTTTCCGTAATTCACAAGGATATGCTTCCAGGCCGAACACAAAATTTTACATAATTCACAAGGCTATGCTTCCCGGCTGAACATAATTTTCCGTAATTCACGAGGCGACACTTCCTGGCCAAACAGAATTTTCCGTAATTCACGAGGCGACACTTCCTGGCCAAACAGAATTTTCCGTAATTCAAGAGGCGACACTTCTTGGCCAAACAGAATTTTCCGTAATTCACAAGGATATGCTTCCAGGCCGAACACAAAATTTTACATAATTCACAAGGCTACGCTTCCCGGCTGAACACAGAATTTTCCGTAATTCACGAGGCGACACTTCCCGGCCAAACATAATTTTCCGTAATTCACGAGGCGACACTTCCTGGCCAAACAGAATTTTCCGTAATTCACAAGGATATGCTTCCAGGCCGAACACAAAATTTTACATAATTCACAAGGCTATGCTTCCCGGCTGAACATAATTTTCCGTAATTCACGAGGCGACACTTCCTGGCCAAACAGAATTTTCCGTAATTCACGAGGCGACACTTCCTGGCCAAACAGAATTTTCCGTAATTCACGAGGCGACACTTCCTGGCCAAACAGAATTTTCCGTAATTCACGAGGCGACACTTCTTGGCCAAACAGAATTTTCCGTAATTCAAGAGGCGACACTTCTTGGCCAAACAGAATTTTCCGTAATTCACAAGGATATGCTTCCAGGCCGAACACAAAATTTTACATAATTCACAAGGCTACGCTTCCCGGCTGAACACAGAATTTTCCGTAATTCACGAGGCGACACTTCCCGGCCAAACATAATTTTCCGTAATTCACGAGGCGACACTTCCTGGCCAAACAGAATTTTCCGTAATTCACAAGGATATGCTTCCAGGCCGAACACAAAATTTTACATAATTCACAAGGCTATGCTTCCCGGCTGAACATAATTTTCCGTAATTCACGAGGCGACACTTCCTGGCCAAACAGAATTTTCCGTAATTCACGAGGCGACACTTCCTGGCCAAACAGAATTTTCCGTAATTCAAGAGGCGACACTTCTTGGCCAAACAGAATTTTCCGTAATTCACAAGGATATGCTTCCAGGCCGAACACAAAATTTTACATAATTCACAAGGCTACGCTTCCCGGCTGAACACAGAATTTTCCGTAATTCACGAGGCGACACTTCCTGGCCAAACAGAATTTTCCGTAATTCAAGAGGCGACACTTCTTGGCCAAACAGAATTTTCCGTAATTCACAAGGATATGCTTCCAGGCCGAACACAAAATTTTACATAATTCACAAGGCTACGCTTCCCGGCTGAACACAGAATTTTCCGTAATTCACGAGGCGACACTTCCCGGCCAAACATAATTTTCCGTAATTCACGAGGCGACACTTCCTGGCCAAACAGAATTTTCCGTAATTCACAAGGATATGCTTCCAGGCCGAACACAAAATTTTACATAATTCACAAGGCTATGCTTCCCGGCTGAACATAATTTTCCGTAATTCACGAGGCGACACTTCCTGGCCAAACAGAATTTTCCGTAATTCACGAGGCGACACTTCCTGGCCAAACAGAATTTTCCGTAATTCACGAGGCGACACTTCCTGGCCAAACAGAATTTTCCGTAATTCACGAGGCGACACTTCCTGGCCAAACAGAATTTTCCGTAATTCACGAGGCGACACTTCCTGGCCAAACAGAATTTTCCGTAATTCACGAGGCGACACTTCCTGGCCAAACAGAATTTTCCGTAATTCACAAGGCGACGTTTCCTGGCCAAACACTGAATTTTCCGTAGTTCATGAGGCGATGCTTCCCGGCCAAACACAAAATTTACGATACTCATGAGGTGATGCTTTCTTGCCAAACACAGAATTTTCTGTTATTTAGGAGAATACGCTTTCCAGGACAAACACAGAATTTTCTGTTATTTATGAGAATACGCTTTCCAGGACAAACACAGAATTTTCTGTTATTTATGAGAATACGCTTTCCAAGACAAACACAGAATTGTTGTTACTCAAGAGGCGACGCTTCCCGGCCAAACAATGAATATGATCCAGATTTAGTATTTGATAAAAATGCTATCGTTTTTTTTTTTATGAAACCTACCTACATTCATAAAAAAAGAAATACTTAAAGCTAAAACATAACTGTTTTGTTGTTGTTGTTGTTGTTTGTTTGTTTAAAAGTAGAGGGTCTGATGTATTGCATGTTCAGATATTCACACAACATAATATTCGGGGCCATTTAATTTTAGTGAAAATCCTCAGAAATGCTGACGTGACTGGCAACTTTTGCAGAAATGCAAAAAAAAAAAAAATATCTAAGCTTTTGATAATTGATAACACTGTATTAAAGAAGTCTTTTACAAAATGATTTATTTTGTGAAAGAGTGCATAGGGGCGCCCATGTGCACACTACTTGTTGGAGTTGTGCTGGCCTCCTGCTTCTGCTCTTCTCTAGATTTTCTCAGTAAACTTCTTGGTTGATTGAAGACTATTAATACAGTATTGGGTTCCAGACAAGAATTGATGTGAATGGGTTTTGGGTATCGACAACCCTGCTGCCTATGTGTTTGTTTACCAGACAAAATGGATATTTTCTGACAGGATCTGGATCTTAATTACCTGGTGTGGAGACTCGAACGAACACACATTGGAAAAAAGTACCAAGTTCATAGGATGTTTCCCTTATTAAATGAAAGATTTTTCCTGTTATCAAAAAAAAAAAAAAAAAACCTGCCTGAGGCATCATAACTGTCAGCATTAATAATGAAGACAAGAGCGAAGAAAATAAAAACTAACCTGTTTGTTCTTCAGTATCTTCAGGATCTCTCATCTTCTCTCTGTCCTCTTTAATAAACTCAGTCTTTGCAGATTTCAGCTCTTCTTGACGATTTGATGGGAATATTCCAGCATTTATTGGTGAATGTGTGATTGTTGTAGGAGAAGTTTCAGTAAACATGAATTTCTGTGTGCAAAAGCAGATTTGCCAAAATCAAAAATAAATCAAAGAGGCATTAAGTATTTACTCTCAATGAATCATTACATTACTATATTTAACATTAGGACTTACGAATAACCGCAACATTATGCTTAAGGGACCGTCTGACAGTTCCACCAATTGCATTAAAACTTCAACTCTGTCTAAGAATTAGTCTTCATAAGTTTTAATACACAAAAATAAGCTTAAAATGCAAGTTTGTAGTAGGTTCTTAATGATAAAAATTACTTAAAACAGGTGATATAGATAGATCATGCTTGTTGCTGCTTTATTTTAAAGCTAGTGAGCAAACACTCGGTATTTAATGAAAACAAGGCATTTTATAAACGTATAAAGGGACTTTCCTCATTTGTGAAACCATTTATCCTTAACAACCCCGTTTTCAACTCATCTATTATGAACGGAGGAACATTAGACACAACATGATCGTTTTTGCAGGTTGAACGAAGGGCATTTCTGAAGTAAAAGTCTCCTTTCTGCACTGAACACACCTTATATATAACATTACTACAGCACTAGACATATTCATAATATGAGCTGACCTTTACTTCAAACTCCTGTTACCCTCAAACTAAGTTATGCAAATATAGGTATGATAGAGAGCAAAAAGAAAATAAGAGAAGAGAAAGAATTCATTCTCACCGTGCAACTCTCTCTCTCTCTCTCATTTGCGCATGCGCACAACGAATGAGCCTCGCGAGCGCTGAAGAGTGAAACCAAAAGATCTCGATCGCCCTCAGGTGACTAAACCCAGTGTAGTCCAACAGCCCCGCCCTCTCCATCCAATCTAATGGGACGTGAGACAAAATAAAATTACACTTCAACATTTTTTTTCCAAGACGTTTTTTTTTTTTTTTTTACATTGTATGTAGTTTATCACGGTGCTGAGGTAAGCGCAAGTGTTCGTTTTTAATATGTTAACTGAGGTGTGCTCATGATGTTAATCAAGGGCGAAATTGTCAATCACACATTGGGGGGGACAGCTGTGGGACTTTTTGTGTTTGCGCATGCACACATTTAAAAAAAAAGCAAAAAAAGCCAGAGTCCAAATGTTTGTAATTGTATAACACAACAAGGAATTTTATTACATCTGATCGTCAAACCAACGTATACTCACCCTGTAATGATTACAGCATCAGCATACAGGCTATTAAGTCACAAAGCTGAATTTAAAGGGATAGTTCACCCAAAAATGAAAATTCTGTCATCATTTACTCACCCTCAAGTTTTTTAAAACCTGTAAGAATTTCTTTCTTCTGCTGAACACAAAAGAAGATATTTTGAAAAATGTCTGTAACCAAACAGTTGATGGACCCCATTGACTTCCATAGTAGGTCAATGGGGTCCATCAGCTGTTTGGTTACAGACATTTTTCAAAATATCTTATTTTGTTCTATACTTTAAAAAAAAAATCACATTTTCTAAAAATCTAAACGTCTTTTTCCCTTCATAATTCTCATAAGAATGGCCATGATCCACATATTTTATTTCCTCTAAACTTTGCTTTTTTGTTTCAGTAATTAAACATTGTTCTAAGGGGCGGCTTGTTACCACATCTTACCCTATAACGTTATATTCACTCACAATGAATGTGAGTTAACCCTTGTGTGGTGTTCATATTTTTGTTATTCAGCCAGTGTTCGTGGGTCTGGTGGACCCGCTGCATTTTGGGGTTTTTAATTCAACATAATCAGCCAATTTATGTTAAAATACTCAACAGATATTTAGGCTACTTCATCCCAATTACAAGCAATAGAAACAGCATTTATGGTTAATATTTCCTCTCTAGCTTTGTTAGATCACATTTAAGAATTGTAACCTTGTGCGGGAACGGCAGGGGTAGAAACAAAACTCACTTTTGCACTCACACTCTCACACTTACACACAACCTCTCTCTCACATGCATGCATGCACACACACACACACACACACACACACACACACACACACACACACACACACACACAGATATGTGGTTCATACAGGGAATCTCAGGCGTAATGGTTTTACAAATGTACAAACTGTATAATCAATGCCCCTACACTAACCCTACCCCTAAACCTACCAATCACAGAAAACTTTTGGCCTTTTTTGAAGTTCAAAAAACACCATTTTGTATGTTTTTTAGCCGTTTGGTTTATGAGGACACAGATGTCCTCATAAACCATGTTTACGTTGTAATACCCAAGTCATTATACACATTTGTGTCCTCATAAACCATATACTATACAAGAACACACACACACACACACACACACACACACACACACACACAAAACAGCAGCAAGGCCTGACAGGAGGAGGACAGAGTAAAGGTCCTACAGACCCGAACACCATACAAGGGTTAAGAGCTATTAATGTCATGCTGTCCGGTACCTTAGAACATTAAATTAATTACTTCTCACTTCTCTGTTAAAAATGCCTAAAATCTCCAGAAACGTACTTTCTTTTTCTTTCCAAAGAAATTACAGCTGACAGCTGCTGCAGTCTTTCTCTTGTTCATTTTTGGCCAATACTGTGAAATATAACAGCAACGCAATTCCAAGGGATGAAAATGGTGAAGTAAGAAAGAACAAATGGCAGGACTCTAAAATAACTTGCTAGATAAACCCAATTCAGAGAACAGGACCGTGGCTCAAAACGCTAACGTTAGCTGTAAAAACTGGGTTTGGTACAGTAGATTTGACAAGCCTGTCACTGACCGCTATCCCAGTTTGCTTTAAAGCCAGGCTACATGCTAGCGTGTATACAGTAACGTTAGCTAGCTGTCGGCTAGCTTGTCAATAGACCCATTCATACAAGCTGTATAATATTACAGTCGAAATTTACAAATTCTACAATTCGAAATTCTAGTGAAATTCACCTGGTCGTTATCTAAGGGATTATGTCAGCCAAAAACACCATTCATAGATATGTGCCAAATGTCTGTCAGATTTCGCGCTCTTCTTCTGTTTGTTTTTTCCTAACTCACTGACGGTGGCGGTGCACGAGCTACTAAAGGTATAGGGGAAAACATGACATGGATCAGGTTTTGTTAACGTATAGTGTAAGGCCAGTCGAATGGATTTGGGAAATGGACCGGCCGGGATTTTATATTTTCGGAGCTGGAAAGAAAGACGTATTTGCAATCACATCGATATTGCCCGCATAATCATACAGTATGATCAAATATTGGGGGGGACAAATTGTCCTTCTTTGAATATTGGGGGGGACGTGTCCCCCTGTCCCCCCATAGAATTACGCCTATGATGTTAATTATGTTTTTTGCACACAAATAAAAACTAATAAAATGTGGAAAGATGATTATTTCCAACCCCAAGTATTTGTACTGTCAGATCTGAGCTAATAATGTTAAACAGTCTGTCATTATTTACTCTTCTTCCAATCACAAATGAGTTAATTTCTTCTGTTGAACGCAAAAGTAGATATTGTGAATGTGAAGGGTGTTGTTAACCAAACAGTTGATGGTAACCATTGACTTCCACACTATTTTTAAAAATACAGAACGTTCACTAAACAACTTAAAAAGCTAAAGTGCAAAAAAAAAGAAAGAAAAAAAAGAATAAAGTATTTTTGTCTTATAGTCAGGGTTATGTTTAGTTTTTGTTCTTGTGTTTATTGAGTTTTGAATATTGAGTTCAGTTGGCCTGTTTCCATGTGACCTATAGTTTTCCTTTATCCTCATTTGTCTTTGTATTTATACCCCAGTCTGTTCATTCTTTGGCTGTCTGATCACAGTTATATTGTGTTGCGTTTGTGTTCATCCTTCATAACTTCTGTCTGTTTCGCTGTGGTTATTAAATCGAGAAGTTTGGATTCTACCTGCTGTTTCCATCGCCATCCTCCTTCCCTACACAGTCATGACACTTGTTTTCCAGTTCAAATATCTAAACATTTCTACATCAGGATGCATTTATACACTTAATTCGAACTAAAAACAAATTAATAGAGTATTAAATAAAATACTAAGAAAGTGGGTAAAAATGGAGAGTGAAGGAAGAAGAGGAAATAATTAGTTTAAAACAAGAGGATGGAAATTCTTCAGGAATATAAGAAGATGAGAATAGTGATAAAGAAAGCTTAATAAAGCCAGAACAAGGATCGGTATATAGGCTGAATAAACAGGGATTAAAAATAGGCAAAATTGAAATTAAAATGTATGATGGCTTAACAGAATAAACTAGAGTAGGAATTGTGGTTATTGCTGAAGAACTCATGCAGACAAGTGCCGTTTGTAATCCGCTTGAAGAACAGGCGTTAAGAGAGACAGAAAGTACACAAAAACAGTTAGTTATGCAGAGTCCAGGAACCGTTAGAGTTACGATCGCCACATTGGAATTTAGTTGCTCATTCATGACGTAATGACAGACTGCACGGCAAAGTTGTGTTCTATAAAACACTCAAAGTTAAAAGCTAAAACGGTAATGTCGTCCTTGAATGAAATAGCAAGCAGTGAGGGGTTAAAATAGTGCATCTAACCTTGATAAGGACAAGACAGTTTGGAGATTCTGAAGTAGCAGTGATTAAAGATATGCTAACAAGAATAATACGTAATTCAGAATCCTTAAAAAATAAAGTTGGTAATAAAATAAATTGAAAATGAGAAAAAGGGAGCAATAAAATCCCTGTAACGGCAGTTTCTGTCACAGAGAGAAAGGAGGAAGTTCAATAAAGTCTCACAATAAAGTGAGATAAAAAACAAAAACGGATACTCTATTAGTTAACACTAACCACAGAAAGTAAAGGTAGTGAATGGAATCAGTGTTGTTTTTGACAACCATCTTAGATTTAGTCTTAGTCTTAGTCTTTTGGACTAAAATGGTTATTAGTTTTAGTCCAATTTTAGTCACTTCTATATGTGATAGTTTTAGTCCAATTTTAGTCGACGAAAAGTCAAAAAGGTTTTAGTCTAGTTTTAGTCAAAAAAAGGGGAAAAAGTAGTCTTTTAACAAATTAATGTAGGTCAGTAAGTCACAGAGAGAAAGGAGGAAGTTCAATAAAGTCTCACAATAAAGTGAGAGAAAAATACGGATACTCTATTAGTTAACACTAACCACAGAAAGTAAAGGTAGTGAATGGAATACAAAAAGATATAGAACTATGAAAAAAAGAAAAAAGAAAAGGAGGTTTATTTTAGTTAAGGAAAGTGACCAAACAAATGTGACCCTGGACCACAAAACCAGTCATAAGGTTAAATTTTACAAAACTGAGATGTATACATCATATGAAAGCTCAATAAATAAGCTTTCTATTGATGTATGGTTTGTTAGGATAGGACAATATTTGGCCGAAATACATCTATTTGAAAATCTGGAATCTGAGGGTGCAAAAAAATCAAAAAGACTGAGAAAATCACCTTTAAAGTTCTCCAAATTAAGTTCTTAACAATGCATATTACTAATCAAAAATTACATTTTGATATGTTTACAGTAGGAATTTTACAAAAAATCTTCATGGAATATGATCTTTACTTAATTTCCTAATGATTTTTGGCATAAAAGAAAAATCTATAATTTTGACCCATACTATGTATTTTTGGCTATTGCTACAAATATACCCCAGCCACTTAAGACTGGTTTTGTGGTCCAGGGTCACAAATGTAAAATAAATGATCAGAAATAGAAAGTGCGGAAGAAGAGAAAATTAGTGAAGACTCTTACTCGCCAGCACTAACTACAGAAAGCGACAGTAGTGAGGTAGAATTGGAAACACAAAAAGATCCGAGATTACGGCATAAGAAAGGGGGTAATTTGCAGTTAAAAAGAGTAACTAAACAAATTCAGAATGAGTGTTCAGAGGTTGAAATTAAAGGAACCGTATAAAGAGAAAAGTATAAAGATCCCACCAGAAATAAGAGAAGAGATTTAATAAGAGAATGAGATTGTTCCCGAAAGGAATTCAACTTATGGGCAAGTGAGAACAGCGAGCCAGTCACCCCCTGCCACTCAGAGAAGCAAGATAAAATGGATAGTCAAAAACAGGAAAAACTAATTAGATGCCAGAAGGTTATGAAGTTAACTGAAAAATAATTAGAGATGGAAAAAAAGTGCTAAATACGTTAAATGCTGAGCTAAAGCAAATTATGAGGGAGTTGTACACTGTGAGGGGTCAGCAGGCTATAAGCGAGATTATGATCAGGGAAGAAGAGCGGAGAGACAGATCAGGAGAGAGTAAAGGCCAGAGGCCCCTTTGCTCCTGCCACTAGATGAGGGAAATTCCAGTGAAGAATTTACGACTCCGACACAGAGTAGAGAGGAGCAAAATGATATACAGGCAAAATTATTAGAACTTTAACAGAGGCAGTTAGAAAGCAAATAGGATATAAGGAAGCAGGAGAAGATCTTAATGCTTATACAGATCAGATTATAAAAGCAGCAGAGAATTTAAATTTAGGCTGTGGAGGTATAACTCGCTTAGTTCATACGTGTAGAGGTCATGCAACTTCAGCAACGGCCATAGAGAGAGGGAGAAATTTAACCGGAATAAAGGATAAATATTCATAATAGAAGTGAATGCTAATAAATGTGTCCAAAGATTAAGTTCCATTGTTAAGTGTATGGTTATCAATAGAAGAAGAGATACCTATAAAGTAATAATAAAGTAAGGCTCTAAATACAGTAAAAAGAAGCAAATAGAAGAGAGGCTAGCTGAATTTGATTTGAGTTCTCAGCATGTAAGAATGGTGAGAAGAAAAACCCCAAAATATGTGTAGGCGAAAACAACAAAAAGCTAATCTGTTGAAAAAGCAGAATACAAAAGTTAGTGAAAGAGAAACATATAATACTCGTTTTCAAATTAGACATCGGAAAGAAAACAGAGGTACTAGAGTAGAAAACCAGAGTATGGAAGTCCGGAAGAAAAATAATACAAGAATAGATAAAAAAAGAAAGAAAAAAAAAGTAGGAAGTAATACAGGAAAATCGAGTTATATTCTAGAAAATAGATACTTTACTCTAGAAGAAAGAAACCATGTGATTCAAAAGAGTAATACAGGACTACTTAAGAACGTTAGATGAACAACAACAGTAGTCTAAAAAGATAAGCAGTCAAATCTAGGGAACGGAGTAATAGAGAAAAACAAGAAGTACCGTAATAAAAGACACTTGGAGTGTTGAAGCGGAATATTTGTAACAAGAGATAAATAGAAAAAGAAAAACATTGATTTGTTGATTTAAAAGTATTTTTGGATACAGGAGCAGATGTGACCACTACAACAGAGCCAATACAATTCACAGATAGTAGTTTAATTTGAGCTTATAATCGAGAAGGAACAAATAGGAGAGACATTCTGCATTACGATATTAAAAGGTGCAGAAGATTTGTTAGCTGCAAAAGATCTAAAAAAGATCTTGAGATTAAAAGAAGTTAGTATTAAACAAAGATTAAACAGATAATGAAATTAAAATAAATAAAAGCTTAAGTCATTCTTATAACGGATAGCAAGTATGTCAAAACAGACATAAATGAGAACTTAGACATTTGGAGACAAAATAGATATTGAAAATTTAATGGAAAGCCTGTTGAACAGAGTGAACTGTTGAAGGAAATGTACAATCTAATAAGTGAGTTAGATCTGATAGTCATTCATCAAACTGGACAGTCCACAGATGACACAGAAGCAGCTCAAGGAAACCGAGAGGCAGACAAGTTAGTGAGATTAAAAAAATAATTGTAGTCAAAGAAAACGAGAATAATTCTGTTCAGAAAATATGTAATTGTATAAAAATCCCAGTGTAAACCTAATTGGCAAAGTTTTATCTGACACTTTTATAACTATTGCCAACTGGAGGAAAAAAATAAGACAAATAAGACTAAAATGTGAAAATTGTATGTAAAGAAGATATAATATAATGACTGGTAAATTACATCAGAAAGAGTTAGTCAAGAATGGTCATTAGATATAGCTGAACATTTAAACCCTAAAGCAAGGTTAGGAAATTAATACATGCTGGTAGCAGTAAATTAATTTTTTGGTCGGATTTGGGAAAACCCCTTAATTGAGGCATCTGTAAAAGTGATTATAAGAGCATTAGAAGAATTGATAACCAGTTGGTACAGACCTCAGTTATGCAGATGTAATTATGCTACTTATTTATTTCTAAGAGAATTAGAAGATTGATTTTCAGAGAAACATATTGTTTTATATAAAGATTTAATCTGCACTCCTGAGTTAAATGAAATCGCAGTATGCAAATGAAGTTTTGAAATACTATTGTAGATCAAATCACAATTATGTGAGATGGAATGAATATATGGCAGGACCCTTGTATTATAGTAAATTAGGAAATCAAAGAAAGAGAAAAACAAAGAGTGATAAATGTCAGGGTGAAGATAATGTCTAAAAATAATAAGATTAAACAATAACAAGTTAACCTATCCTTTTTTAAGATAGTGAGAGTAGTTGACGATCAAACAGAGTTATCTGAAAATAGACTTCGGAGTAAAGGAAATTGAAATTTAACTAAGTAAATTCTTGAAAAATAAATAAAGAAAATAGAAACAGGACTGTAAAAAATGACAGTGAATTTAACGGTAAAAAACTGTAAAAATGCTACGGTAAAAACCTGTGAAAGGGTTAACGGTAAGTTCCCCTTCTATATACGGTGATAAACTGTGTTGGACATTGCATTTAATTTTACGGTAGTATACCGTTTCTGGAAGTGAAAAAGAACGTAAAATTTACAGTGAATAACCGTAAATTGACATTCCCACAATTCCCTGAATTTCAATTTTTTATTTGATGTTTTTTTTTTTTTTTTTTTTTTTTGTTGAAATAACTTTATCTTAATTTTTTTCTTGGCAGTTTTGTACAGTAGGGTTGTATGTTACATCTAATGTTGTTAAATTAATGTTTTTTGCATTATTTCAGTTTTATGTGTGTTACCATGATGGTGTCTAGTGTTTGTGTGAATGACACTGTGCACCTTCTATATATGTTATTATTTAAAACCTCCTGCTTTTGGTGGTTATCATTGTATTACAAAGGTACAAAACAGATTTCAGTGTTTCAAAAAGTTGGTACATTACCATTATATGAGTTAAGTTTTTTAGTATGAAATTACGGTATTTACCTGTAAATTTAAGTGAAAACCTTAAAATGTAAAACATTGCTACCATATTTTTTACGGTAAAATTCTGGCAACCACAGATGCCAGTTTTTTACCGTAAATTTTTTTTTTACTGTGAGAGCTGCTTTAGTCATGCATGCAAGTGAGCAAGACAAATATGAGTAAGTTATGGAAGCAATAATAGTATGTCACTGGATGGACCAAAGTTAAGAGGAAATATGTTTAGTGAAAAATGAAAATAAAAAATAGAATTCAACACTAAACTAGAGTCTGAGTAAATGGCAGAGCAAGAAAAAGAGGCAGTGAGTGAACAACAAATATTTGCTGGCAGTAGTCTGGTCGTCTGGCACCGTAAGTATATAATTCATCAATTAAATAATGAATTGGAAATAACCCCCAAAGAAGGGGAACAAGTAATAGAATGATTTGAGTGTTGATCAGACTTTTAGAAGGGGAAGAAAGCCCAGTCAATAGAGAAAAGTCTTTTCAACACGCAAAACAACTTCAAGGTTGAACTGTGAGGAAAAATGGGAGTCAGTGCTAGAGGATAGGAACTGCATGATTAATAACCAAGGGAAAGTTTAGAAGAGCTCCATTTTCTGTTGTAGGATACAGGATAATGGAAACTGAAACAAAATGGACGAACGGAGGGAAATAGTAGAATAATGCAGAAGTGGAAAAGTGTCCGCTTAAGCAAACCAAACTTTGTAGTAACAATGATAACTATAGCTTATAATAGTATTTTGGAGTTTGGCAAGAAGCAGGAGGAATTTGACTGTAATGGACCAAGATACAGGGAAAAAGTACAACTTATCCAGAATATGTAGGTCCTGATTATGGAATTGACAGCCTTTGTGAAAGGAAGAAAATAAATTGACATAGAAACATCAGAGAAAGAAAGGGTTAACATAGAACCTCATGAAGTGTTACCCGTAGATTAAAAACACTATAGATTGTAATGAGCAGTTTACAAAATGAAGATATACATTATGTCAAACTTAAAGTTAAGAAATCCATCTTCCAGTCGAGGGGGGTATGGTAAATCCACTAGAGAAGCTAAAGTAGCTCTAGAATATTACAAGTATTTGAAAGAGAAATTAACCATTTATTAGATCAGTATTATAACAGATAAATACTGGGCAGAATGCCCTGACGATAATTTTAATGAGTGCACCAAGACCAGCTAGATTGGGAATTACATGTGATGTGTCATTATAAAGTGATAGAGATGTTAAATGAGAGAGTGAGAAACTAAGCGTACACGATTGGAGAGATATGTTGGATTAGCTGTTTGTTTGCAGGACAGTGAAGAGGTCATGAGAGTAATAGCCACAGACGAGGAATAAGGGCAAAAGTCAAGGAGAAAAAATGTAAACAATGTTAAAGCAACCACTGTTGTGGAGAAATCTGATAATGGAGAATAACACGGTTACTGATCAGACCACAATTAGGCTGTTTGATTTGCTGCAAGATGTTGAAATGAATAAATATGAGAAGATGGTCCCAGTTAAAATTAAAGACCCAATTAAAGAATCTACAGTAGGACTTTATGGAGTTAAAGTACAGTATGAAATTATGAAATTAGGAGAGTATCATCCAATACCTATAGTTGGAATGAGATATAAGAACGATAAACAAATAACTACATGAGCAATTCCTAAGGTGATATCAGGATACTATAGGAAAGAAGATGAGTCAGATCTGGTTCATGAACTGATAAGAAGTTTCTGAGGTGATTTGGATGATAACTAAATTAGTTAATCTGAAACTATTTTGGAAGGTGAGATATTTTGATGATGTAAAAGAAAACGGAATTGCACGAGGGGCATATCAATCAAACAATAGATAGCAATATTGGGAGAAATTAAAAGAAGCAGAGAATTAGTAGGTTGCTATCCAAGCCCATAAACACTGATTTGGCAATATATACAGATGCATCAGTAGAGTATAATATATGAGAAAATGGAAGATGCATGCCTCCATATTTCATAGTACAAAACATTATTTTAAAGAAAGTAGTAATCCAGACAAAAAACTACAAGTGTAGAAGGATAATTTACAAGAAGAGGGTCTCTATTAAATAATGAAGCAAGAAGGAACTTTTTACTTCATGGAATTTTGAAGTGGCTCATGCGTGATTTTCGTGTGACATTAATCACAGTAACTGGACTGTTGGTCTTAATCATTTTTGAACAAACTGACAAGGAGACTCCTAGGAATGATTTGTTTCAGAAACTGCAGGTTAATGAAAAAGTGTAAAAAGGGTGTAAAACAAACCCATGACAGTAATTTACATTCAGCTCGTCATGCACCTGATAACAGAGCCAGTAAAATAACGTACGTCTAGTAATGTGAAGGCAGAAGCACATCAGGCTTAACCAAAACAACAGCCTTTATTTGCCAACATGAGGAGATCGTGGCACGTAGCAGAATGATGACTGCACAATCCAATAGAGGAGGACTTGATTATTTTGAACAACTGGTAATTATATATTTATTTTATCTAAGAAAGAATAATGCTATTCATGGGCAACAACTAGACATTGTGACTAATAATAAAGTAGATAAGTGAAGTATGTTTAGCGAAACTTTGAATTGCAATGTATTTTATAGAAGCTTAAAAGCACCACAGGAGGTAAACTGTTGTCATGACATCAGAACTACTGGAATGCTGATAGAAAGGATGAATGCATGTATTGACATCAGATGTTATTTAATCAGCCGAGAAAAAAACGTCTTACCTGGTGAAAAGATCAGTTATTTTCAAAACAAATTGACAGTTTATATACTTATTAACCTCGAATGCTTGACTTGTGTCGTCTCTGTGCAGCGCATGCGTAGTCTGTGACCCGGGTCGGTACAGTTAGGGTATGTCGAAAAACTCCCATCTCGTTTTCTTCCCTAACTTTAAAAATCATCTTACATCGCTGTCAAAGTACCGAAACAGCGTTTACAAAGTAAACATACAAAGAAGCTCAAACGCCCTTTACAAAAAATGGTAAAAACAGCATTGTAGGATGATTTTGACCCTGAAGACACAAACGAGATGGGAGTTTTTTTTTTTGACCCGGATTATACGGACTACACATGCGCTGTGCAGATACGAGACAAGACGAGCATTTGAGGTTAAAAAATATATAAATTGTCAATTTGTTGAGAAAATAACCGACCATTTCTCTAGATAAGACCCTTCCTCCTTGGCTGGAATCGTTTAGAACTCTTTGAAGCTGCATTTTGTAAGTCAAAACTTCAGGGTGCCATTACATAGAGAGAAATCCTTAAATGTTTTCCTCAAAAAACGTATTTTTTAACAACTGAAGAAATAAAGACAACATCTTGGATGACAAAGAGGTGAGAACATTATCTGTAAATTTTTGTCATGAAAGTGAACTAATCCTTAAAGATCGAGATAGCGAAACTGGGTACTATCAAGGTACTTCTTATGTCTTTTCATAGTTCTCTATTTTTATTTTTTTAACAAGTTTCTGAAAATGAACTGGTTTTTCTTTAATTTTAGAGCTGATTGGAGAAAATGGGGAAAATGAAGAATTGAGTGAAGCTGATGAGAGAAACCATGTCAAAATGAGTCGCTCTCAAACCTCACAGAAATATTTAAAGAACGACAAAGCCAAGAAATCTTTCACATGCACTCAGTGTGGAAAGAGTTTCCCATATAAACTAAGCCTTGAGCTTCACATGAGGATTCACACTGGAGAGAAACCGTTCACTTGTGATCAGTGCGGGAAGAGTTACTCACAATCGTCAACTCTTAAGGTACACATGAACATCCACACTAGAGAGAAACTGTACGCATGTGATCAGTGCGAGAAAACATTTTTGTGGGCTTCAAGCCTGAGGACACACCTGAGAGTTCACTCAAAGGAGAAGCCGCATTCATGTCATTTGTGTGAAAAGAGATTTTCAAATAAAGAACAATTAAAAGTGCATCAGAAAAGACATGCCGGTGTGAAAGACTACATGTGCTCTGAGTGTGAGAAGACTTTTACTACAGCGAGCAATTTAAAAGTGCATGAGAGGACTCACACTGGAGAAAAACCTTATGCATGTGATCAGTGCGGGAAGACTTTCACTCAATCAGCAAACCTTGGGACACACATGAACATCCACACTAGAGAGAAGCTGCACACATGTGATCAATGTGATAAAACATTTTTGTGTGCTTCAAGCCTGACAAAGCACCTGAGAGTTCATACAAAGGAGAAGCCACATTCATGTCTATTGTGTGGAAAAAGTTTTTCATTACCACACCATTTGAAAGAACATCAGAAAATACACACTGGTGTGAGAAACTACATGTGTTTTGAGTGTGAGAAGACTTTTACTACAGCAAGCAATTTAAGAAAGCACCAGATGATTCACACTGGAGAGAAACCTTACAAGTGTTCACACTGTGACAAGAGATTCAGACAGCCAGGAGACATGAGAACACATGAGAGGATCCACACTGGAGAGAAACCCTATCACTGCACTGAATGTGGGAAGCGTTTCACTTATTCATATGCTCTGCGCAATCATACAAAAAACAATCACAGTCTGTAGATCATCTTCAGATCCAGCACTTGTCGTTTTGAATCTGCGACATATCAATCTCACTATTGTACATGTGCTCTGTGTAACATTATACTGCAGTACTTACCACACAAGTTTAGATGCTTGTTAGTGATGCTCAGATCTGTAAATCATTCACCATCATCAGCAGTCATCTCTCTGTTTATATGGTAAGTGAAATCTTATGTCCTGCAATGTAACAGGCTAGCGCTAGCATTAAGCTAACCTTGTCCCTTTTGTGGCTCGCCTTATTTTACTGATGTACTGACGTTACAGATGATTGGGAATTGCAAATGTTGGGGGCGTAACTATTAACGATAGAGACTATAGCGTAATAGTCAGCATTATGTTGGAATTGACCTATTTTTCAGTTGTCTTTTGCAAACACTTGATTTATATAAGAAGAAGGAAATGGTGGTGTTTGAGACTCATGATATGTCATGTCCATGTGCTGAACTGTTATTATTTAACTATGCCAAGGTAAATACAGTTTTCCATTCTATGGCACCTTTAAGGGACACATGAACATCCACACTAGAGAGAAACTGACATATGATCATTTTTGTGGACTTTAAACGTTAGGACACACCTCAGAGTTCATACAAAGGAGAAGCCTGTATATTATTTTGCTTCATGATATAAATTATATCATTGTGTTTTTTCCTACGAGTGTCATATTATGTTCAATTGACTTATAATATATATGTGTCACTTGTAGTTTGCTGTCTCTTTCATGAAGGAAAGTAGAAGCTTTTTACAAACTTTTATTGTTCAGGAAGCTGAAGAAGAGTCTGTAACGCTTTAACAATTCTCTTCACTGTTGTTTTTAAAATAACTAGTTATTCTTCCACTTATGATACATTTAGAAAAAGCAGATGCAATATTGTATTTATCATGTAGATTTGCTTCTCTTGTAAGAAGGGATGGGTACTGAAACACAATATTAAATGGGCCCTTTTTGTTTAAAGAGGAAGAAGAAAAAGAATGCCATTAAAGAACTAGACTGATGTGCAGAATCATAAGAATAGTAATATTATTAAAACCTAAACAATACCCATCATCACTTGTTTGGCAGGAAAGAGAGAGATCCAACTCATTTTTTCACATTTACTTTTAGTAATTATTGATCACTTTTGCTTTGAGTGTTTGATTGAATGTTACCTTTTTAGTAATATTTTTAATATTGTATCGTCTAGTTGTATTTGCATTAAGGGAAAAAGTTTTATTTTTAATTTGATAGTTTAAGTCATAATATCTGAAAGCCATGTAGCGTTGTGTTTGCTTTTTTGTGCTTTTTGTTTTAAATTTCTCAATAAAGCTTATGAATTGAATTGAATTGAAAGCCTTTATTGCACTGCTCCTGAGTCTTTCAACAGCCTGCTCACATTCCGCTGTCCATGCCATAAAAAGATATACTTAATCTACATTGGTGAGTTTTGAACATGCTTTGTAGGATATCACATAATAGGTCTTGTCTGTGAGATGTAGACTTGCCATTTAATAAACTTAAGACAGAGTAAGTGTCATGGAGCGATGAGAGCGAGAAGCGGGCAGATCCAGTTGCAAGTTTTTATTTATAAACAAAGGCATGGACAAACATCAGCTAACAGGTACAGTAAGGGCAAGACATAAGAGTAATCAAGGAACAGGTGAAGGGTAGATCGGTGGCGAACGTAATCCAAATGGGCAAGGCAAGTGGCTTATCCAGACAGACCATAGTCCATGGATCAATCGAGGTGCGAACAACAGCAAGACAAAGGGTAAATCCAGACAGGCAAAAGATACAGGAAATTGGCTCAATAATGGCCTCATATTTATACAGTTCATGATTGGTTGCGGGTGAAAGTACAAGCCGTGCAATGGAACATGGGAAGTGTAGTCCAGGGTGATGTGTAACAGTCTGTGAGGTGTAAGAGTCAATGAAATGCACAGACGACCTCTGGTGGCAGGCAGACTGAACAACATGGACAGGGTTTGTGACAGTAAGAGTCTAAGCAGATAAAGTTTTGTAATAGCTGTTATTTGCTCGACCCAATTAAGCTTCTTCTTTAATGTTTTATGGCAGTTGAAAAACCAGCTTTAGGTGCATATACCGCCAGCTACTAGGATGGAGTGTGGAACATTGATGTAAAGGGAAAACTAAAAAAGCTAAAAAAATAAAATAAAAGAGAAGAAAAAAAACTTCATAATAAAAAAATATTTAAATCCTGTTCATTAACTGGTGTCTTTGATATACTTTAATAGTATGGAAACATCTTGTCTATAGTTGCATCTTTATTTAACAATTTCTGAAGTGAGATCTGATTAATTCCTATGTGAAGTTCTTTATTTGCAATTGTTTTATGCGATATTCCAGTTTTGCACAAGTTCAAAATCGCATCTTTGGATGGAAGCAGAGATACCTACAAAGTCGACTTTGACCTTCAACAGGATCTTCTCAGACTAGTTCCAACTAGTCATAGCCTTCCCCTGTTAGACGAATGCTGACGGAAGATTTAACCACATACACAGAGAAAATACTAAAAGACAACACATGGAAGTTAGAGAAAATACAACATGGAAAATAGAAAATAAAAATATAGAAATCTTTCTTCTGTTTCTTAATGTCTTTGTCTTGTTTCCTTTGCAGACCTTGCAAGCACTCATGTCAATTTCTTGAGATTGATTAAGAGAGCGCACCTTATTTGTTGGATTTATTGCATTTGATACTAGAAGTAACATGTACACAAGTTCACAAAGCTCTGATTTTATATGGGGTCACATTCTGACATATATCAGACAATATGACAATATTAAGTTTAGTTCACTAAATATGGTTTTAAAATATAAAATATTTTTCAGTCAGGAAAACTGAAAAAAAAAAAAACATGAGAGAATCCACGCTGGAGAGAAACCTTACACATGTAATCAGTGCAGGAAGAGTTTTGCCCAAAAAGTACAACTTAAGAGTCACATGAGCATCCACACTGTAGAGAAACCTTATGTGTTCACACTGTGACAAGAGATTCAGTCAGTTACCACATCTGAAAACACATGAGAGGATCCACACTGGAGAGAAACCGTATCACTGCACTGAATGTGGTACACGTTTCAGACATTTATCTGCTCTATACAGTCACAAAGAACATTCACAGTAAGTAGATCGTCTTCAGATCCTGCACTTTACTTCAAAGTAACATTTTTTTTTTCCACAGTGAAAAAAATTCACCCTTATCTTCAAAACCAGACCAGCAGATTCAGATCATATCAGAAATGGAGATCCTCTCCAAAGAACAATGTCACAATGTTTTATTATTGTATATGATTTTGCTTTATGATATAAATGATTTCCTACGAGTGTCATTTTATGTTCAATTGTCTTACAATGCATATGTGTCACTCTTTCATTAAGGAAAGTAAAAGTTCTTGTTCAGGAAGCTAAGGAAGTACAGTAACATTTTGCTTAAATAATAAAATGACTGCTTGTTCAACTGCCTTGCTCTCAGTTCTTTGACTTCAGCTGTACCTCTATCAATATTATATACATTTGTCTGTAAAAAAATATGTACAGGCTGGACAGAGCATCATGATACTTTACTTTACTTGAACAGCTCTTCAACAGTACCCCAGGATGTACATGACTGACAAGGCGAAACTTCTCTGTCCAAGGTGGAAACAAGAAGATATGGCTGAGGGTTTTCTTTAGTGGCCGTGATAGTCATCAAGACTTTGGCATGACTGAAACACAAGATAAACATCCCTTTATAAACTCCCCCGTATTTACTCACCCGCTTGACATCCAAGAGGTTCATGTCTTTCTTTTCTTTCTTCAGTCACAAAGAAATTTTTTTTTGTTTTTTTAAGAAAAACGTTCATTTCACAGCAATCTCTCCATATAGTGAACTTCAATGGTGCATGCCAGTTTGAATTTCAGAATTGCAGTTTCAATGCAGCTTCTAATGGCTCTAAACCATTCCTGCCGGGGAAGAAGGGTCTTATCTAGCAAAACAATGTGTTACTTTCATTAATAAATTACTACTTGTACACGTTTTAACCACAAATGCTGGTCTTGTCTAGCTGTGTATTGAGCATGCGAACTATGTGCAGTCTGGTTCAAGACAATATACGATAAAATGTCGATAAAACCATAGTGCGCAGAGTATGCATGTGCATCACAGAGGTAGACAATACTAGCATTTGAGGTTAAAAACTGTAGAAATATAAATGTATTCAATCCGTTAAGCACCACAGAATTCACATTGTTGAGAAAAATCCTTCAATGTTTTCTTCAAAAAACACAATTTCTTTAAGACTGATGAAAGAAAGACATGAACATCTTGGATGACAAAGGGGTAAATTACAGTACATAGCCCTTTTATTTCTAATTTCCTCATCAGGGCCCAGTTTTTCAAAATTAATCCAGTGGGATTTTGGATCACAGATTGGATCATATCTTGGAAATGGGTTTTTCAAAAGTAAAAGAGGGATTTTGAATAAAGATCAGACCATGTAATCCAATCTGACATTTGATTTGGATCAAACCTGCCCTTTGGGTTATTCAAAACTTTGAACTCAGATTGGGATCTGTTTGATCCAAAAAATAAATAAATAAATAAAAAAACAGGATTATCCTGATTCCATCAGAAGGGTGGATTCAGATCTGATTTTTTTAACCAAATAAACCAAATAAAATAAAAAAAGTTGTATTTTCTAAGTGAATGATCACAAATTTAACGGTTACTGATGATATATAAATTCCTATATGCCTATATGAAGCATGTCACATCTGATGAAATATGGTAAAAAAAAAACAACAACAGCAAAATAATATCAAAACTATGAGATGTCAAATAAATGGATGGAAAATCAAAGATGGAAAATGTTGGTATCTGTCCTGTAAATGATTTTTGACTTTTTGATTGTTTTTGTTTTGTTATTTAACATTAGAACATATTAAAAAATGTAAAAAATTGGTTGTTTCTTGCAGTGCTTCAATTTCTTACAACTAAAACAAACAATGGCTATTTGTGGCCACTTGTCTACCTGTTGTTCTTTGCTTAGCGTTTGGCTACACTGTTGGTTTCATTTAAGGCTCTGGTAAACAGCATTTGGTAATCCTAAAATATGGTATCTGGATCACAGTGATCCAACTCAATGTTCCTTCAAAAAAGAGCTGCTATAAAAGTAAGATAGATCAGTTAATCCTGGATAGCAAAACATGGGATTTCCAAATACGGACCAATTTGATCCAGATTAAACTTTTTGAAAAACTGAGCCCTGAACATTAAACTCTCTGTCTGGCTATTTTAAAGTTGTTTTTGTTGTTGTGGTTTTTTCTCACTATTTGATCCACCACTTAATTTCCTTCTGTTCATATATGTGCAGGTATCCATACAAAATAGATAATGGTTTTCTGATATCGTCCCCAATACACCAGTTTCAACTTCGACTTAAGAAAACAACATACCCAATAAAAACTACATACAACAATGTCAAAACACATCTTTCTAAACATATTTTTTAAAGGTTAAAGTGTAAATAAATTAGTTTTGTCTTTCGTTCCATTAGATTAGATAGAGAGGGTGGGGTTTGTGACCTACACTGATTCCAGCCTCCTGGGGGCGATCGAGACGCTCTTTCTTCATCTTCAGCGCTCGTGAGGATCACTCGATGTGCGCATGCGCGAGTTAGAGAGCGGAGCTGCGTGAGAGAGAGAGAGTTGTCCGGTGAGTCCTCTTTTTCTTCTCTATTATTTGCTTTTTGCTGTACTGCGTATGCTATTTTGCGCAATTAGGTTTCAGTGTAGCAGGAATTTGAGATAAATGTCAGCTTCACATATGAATAACTGTAATTGTATTTATAACGTGTATTCAGTGCAGAAAGGAGACTTTTACTTGGAAAAAATGTTCCTAATTCAACCGGCAAAAACAATCGTTGTGTCGAATGATTATTTGATGACGGAGTTGTTTAGGACCAATAGTTTCACAAATGAAGTCTTTCTATGAACTGGGTAGCCTACTTTTTTCTTTAAACTTCTTTTGTAATACGAAACATCTTGGGAGTTGTTGAATAATCTCGACGAACCAGCAAATAATATGAACTGGGTACTTTTTTCTTTAAACAAAATGCATGTCAAGTCAAGTCACCTTTATTTATATAGGACTATTAACAATACAGATTGTGTCAAAGCAGATTTACAGTATTAATTAGTAAAATAGTGAGTCAATAATGTAAAAAGTATGTTAGATAACCATGTAGTTGATTAAACATATTTAATAGTCATATTTGAAGATCAAACTTTTGTTTGGCAATTGCCTACTTTCTGCTGTTACATCAAGTTCACGGTTCTCACTTTTATCTTTTAACGAGTTTCTGAAAATGAACTGTTTTACTTTTATTTCAGAGTTTATTGATGAAAATGAGGAGAATGAAGAATTGAGTGAAGCTGATGAGAGAAATCATGTCAAAATGAGTCGCTCTCAAACCAAACACAAAGATTTAAAGAAAAGCAGAGCCAGGAAATCTTTCACCTGCACTCAGTGTGGAAAGAGTTTGACAAACAAACATCATCTTGAGCGTCACATGAGAGTTCACACTGGAGAGAAACCGTTCACTTGTGATCAGTGCGGGAAGAGTTTCTCACATTCGTCAACTCTTAAGGAGCACATGAACATCCACACCAAAGAGAAACTTTACGCATGTGATCAATGTGATAAAACATTTTTGTGGGCTTCAGTCCTGACAAAGCACCTGAGATCTCATACAAATGAGAGACCACATTCATGTCATTTATGTGGAAAGTGTTTCACATACAAACATAGTCTTGAGTGTCACATGAGAGTTCACACTGGAGAGAAACCGTTCACTTGTGATCAGTGCGGGAAGAGTTTCTCACTATCGACAACTCTTAAGGTCCACATGAACATCCACACCAGAGAGAAACTGCACACATGTGATCAATGTGATAAAACATTTTTGAGGGCTTCAAGCCTGAAGACACACCTGAGAGCTCATACAAATGAGAAACCATATTCCTGTCATTTGTGTGGAAAGAGTTTCCCATATAAACTAAGTCTTGAGTGTCACATGAGGATTCACACTGGAGAGAAACCATTCACTTGTGATCAGTGCGGGAAGAGTTACTCACAATCGTCAAATCTTAAAGAGCACATGAACATCCACACCAAAGAGAAACTGTACGCATGTAATCAATGTGATAAAACATTTTTGTGGCCTTCATACCTGAAGACACACCTGAAAGCTCATGCACAGGAGAAACCACATTCATGTCATTTGTGTGGAAATAGTTTTTCACGTCTACAAAGTTTGAAAGCACATCAGAAAATACACACTGGTGTGAGAGATTACATGTGCTTTGAGTGTGAAAAGACTTTTACTACAGCGAGCAGTTTAAGAAAGCACCAGATGATCCACACTGGAGAAAAACCTTATATATGTTCACATTGTGACAAGAGATTCAGCCGGTCAGAAAACCTGAAAACACATGAGTGGATGCACACTGGTGAGAAACCTTATAAGTGTTCACACTGTGACAAGAGATTCAGCCGGTCAGAACACCTGAGAACACATGAGAGGATCCACACTGGAGAGAAACCGTATCACTGCACTGAATGTGGGATCTGTTTCACTTATTCATCTGCTCTACGCAGACACACAAAAAACATTCACAGTAAGTAGATCATCTTCAGATCCAGCACTTTCAGATCTGAATATAATCTGGATCAATCAAGAGCCACGACAAAGAAACATCATCTAAAGTTTTCACAGTCAATAAAGTTCTTCATCTTCAAAACCAGCAGATTCAACTGAGATCAACTCGAAAATAAAGTCCCTTTCTAAAGAACAATTTCAAAAAGTTTTATTCTTGTATATGATTTTGCTTCATGATATAAATCATTTTGTCTTATAATGAATATGTGCCATTTGTAGTTTTCTATTTTTATTTAAGGAAAGTAGCTTTTTACAAACTGTTCTTGCTCAGGAAGCTGAAGACTGTGACACTTTAACCATGTTCTTCTCTGTTTTACTTTAAATTACTATTTATTATTTCACTTATAATATATTTAGGAAAAGCAGATGGGATATATACTGTCATGCTACTCTCATTGCTGTTTCTTTTTTTTTTTTTTTTTTAGTAATGCATTATCATTTTTGATATTGTATTAACTACTTTTGCCTGCTGGTTGTATTTTTATTTTCTGAATACAGTGAAGTTAGTCGTTGAATGGCCCTCACCACAATCCACTGTCCATGCCAGAAAAATATATGCTCACTGGTGAATTTTGAACATGCTTTGTAGGATATCACATAATATGTAGATGTAGACTTGCCACTTACTAAACTTACTAAACCAGAGTAAGAGTTTGAGCAAATAACTGTTCTCAATAGCTGCATTTCCTCGACCCAATTAAGCTGCTTCTTCTTCTTTGACATTTTATGGCGTCTGGCAAACCAGCTTTAGCTGCATATACTATATGAAGTATATAATTTAATACTGTGAAGTTGCTTTGACTCAATCTGAATCTTGAAGTTCTTCTGTAAGTTGTAATCTTTTCGATAGCATACCTTGTAGATTGTATTACAATATGTTCAACATGTGTAAGAGATGGGTCATCTTGTGCTTTTTTTCAACGGAGATGAACAACAATGAGGGAGGGGGCTTCAAAGAATATGTCGTCTAGTCTCCTGGGAATGTTAGCCTTGGCCTTCAGATAAGCCTAGAACAAACTGTTTATTATGACTTAATAAAAATCTTTATTTTGCTATTTTGCTTGGGGTTCAGCATATCACTATCCAGCTTTGTCAATCATTTTATGCTTTTACTTGTTCATTATTGATGATATCATTATTGATTATTATTATCATAATTTGATCAGCTGTATTTTACATCAATAAACAGTTGTATTGCTTGATTAGTATGGTGTACGGACCTTTTACTGGCACCTCCTCTTGTCGATACACACCACACTTGTCTCACTTTGAGTTTTTAATACAAACAGAAACCATACTAAAACATACAGTTTCAAGAAGATCATATTTAACACAAAATCCATACTCATGTTTTCCTGTTGTATATAATGATTGATAAAGTGCAGTGTGTCCAATTCTAAGACTAGATATAATGCTGTGTTAGCTCGAGTCCCCACGTCAAGTTAAAAAAAGATCCAGCCCCGGACACCAGATCTTGTCAGGAAATATCAGTTTTTCCGGTAACAGAACAACTAGTCGCAACGCTGTCTGTACCCAAACTCTGTTAACAGCAAGTCTTGTCTGGTATCCAAAATACCCAAAACGAGTGTTAAAAACAGTTCTCTGTCAATCAAGTAGTTGACTGATGAAGGCCAGAAAAGAGCAGAAGCAGGAGACGAAGTGATGATGGTAAAAAGGTAGAACAGAGTTTATTTCACAATCTTAGTTGCGTATGTCTCAATGTTCAGACTTCGTCTGAGGAACACAGTTTAGCAAACAACGATATATCAAACTGACTGATTCATGACAACATCCCATTAAACCTTGGGTTTCCGTAAACATCTCCTCTTATCTATTTCTCGTTCATGCAGACCAAACAACTCATGAAACCCCACAATCATAAAACTGAACAATAATGAAAATGCATATGCAAAGAAATATAAGTACAATAAATTGATAAATGATTAGAAATATAATGATAAATGATAATGATCAATTAATAAACAATCAAATAATACATTATATAAATGACTAATGATTATTAAATGATTATTAATAATTATGTAAATTAATGATTATAAATGAATTAAAACATACAAATCAAAACATAAACAGTCTGCATGTGAGGATCAAAGGATCCTTCAGCTGTCTTTCCTTTCAATTCATAAAAAAAACTTTTTTTTTTTTTAAATTATATAAATGTTGTCCTTTATTCTCACCATCAATTTACTTTGCCACACATATATAGCCATTTTATTTCTTATGTACTCATCTGAAGATTAAACTCTATTTCTGGCTATTTTAAAGTTGTTTTTTTTCTCACTATTTGATCCACCACTTAATTTCCTTCTAAGATGTCTGATAAAATTTCTAGTTGAAGATTTAAAACTAGAAGCTGGATATTAACTAAAGACATTGGGAATAACCACAGCACATTTACTTAATCCAATTTGATGAGCCTCATTATTTGCTTTCCATCCAAAACTATTTAGATTTACATTCAGTTTTCTAAGACTCTTTTAACTGGGTGTATTTCTGAATGTCATTTTACAGTATCCCAATACAACAGTTTCAGCTTCAACCTAAAAAAATACATACAATGTCAAAACCCAAATTTCTAAACCTATTTTTAAATGCTGAAGTGTAAATAAATTAGTTTTATCCCTCGTCTCATTAGATTAGATGGAGAGGGTGGTGTTTGTGACCTATACTGATTTCATCCTCCTGGGGGCGATCGAGACGCTCTTTCTTCATCTTCAGCGCTCGTGAGGATCACTCGATGTGCGCATGCGCGAGTTAGAGAGCGGAGCTGCGTGAGAGAGAGAGAGAGTTGTCCGGTGAGTCCTCTATTTCGTCTCTATTATTTGCTTTTTGTTATCCTGCATATCTTCATTTGCGTAATTATGTTTGAGTGTAGCAGGAATTTGAGGTAAATGTCAGCTTTACTTATGAATAACTGTGTAATTTTATTTATAACGTGTATTCAGTGAAGAGAGGAGACTTTTATTTGAACAAATGTCCTCCATTCAACCGGCAAAAACAATCGCTGTGTCTAATGATTATTTGATGACGGAGTTGTTTAGGACCAATAGTTTCACAAATGAAGTCTTTCTATGAACTGGGTAGCCTAATTTTTTCTTTAAACTTCTTTTGTAATAATGAACCAGCAAATAATAAGAGACTCTCTATGAACTGGGTACTTTTTTCTTTAAATAAAATTTGTCAAGTCACCTTTATTTATATAGCGCATTTAACAATGCAGATTGTTTCAAAGCAGAATTACAGTATAAAATAGGAAAATAGTGAGTCAATAATACAAAAAGTATGTTAGATAATCGTGTAGTTGATTAAACATTTAATAGTCCAATTTTAAGATCAATCTTTTGTATGGCAATTGTCTACTTTCTGCTCTTACATCAAGTTCATGGTTCTCTCTTTTATTTTTAAACGAGTTTATGAAAATGAAATGTTTTTATTTTTATTTCAGAGTTTATTGATGAAAATGAGGAGAATGGAGAAATGAGTGAAGCTGATGAGAGAAATCATGTCAAAATGAGTCGCTCTCAAACCAAACACAAAGATTTAAAGAAAAGCAGAGCCAAGAAATCTGTCACCTGCACTCAGTGTGGAAAGAGTTTGACATACAAACAAAACCTTAAGATTCACATGAGAGTTCACACTGGAGAGAAACCGTTTACTTGTGATCAGTGCGGGAAGAGTTTCTCACAATCATCACATCTTAAGGTCCACATGAACATCCACACTAGAGAGAAACTGTACGCATGTGATCAATGTGATAAAACATTTTTGTGGGCTTTAAGCCTGACAAAGCACCTGAGAGTTCATACAAAGGAGAAACCACATTCATGTCATTTGTGTGGAAAGAGTTTTGCACATCTACAACATTTGAAAGCACATCAGAAAAGACATACTGGTGTGAAAGATTACATGTGTTTTGAGTGTGAAAAGACTTTTACTACAGCTGAAAAATTAAAACTGCACCAGAGGATTCACACTGGAGAAAAACCCTACACGTGTTCACACTGCGACCAGAGATTCAGACAGTCAGGAGTCCTGAAAAGACATGAGAGCATCCATACTGGAGAGAAATCTTACACATGCGATCAATGCGGGAAGACTTTTGCACACAAAGTACAACTTAAGAGTCACATGAGCATCCACACTGGAGAGAAACCTTATATATGTTCACACTGCGACAAGAGATTCAGACTCTCAGGAGTCCTGAAAACACATGAGAGGATCCACACTGGAGAGAAACCGTATCACTGCACTGAATGTGGGATCTGTTTCAGACATTTATCTTCTCTACGCAGTCACACAAAAAACATTCACAGTAAGTAGATCATCTTCAGATCTGATGCTGCACACAAAAATGAATCAAGCAATAAAATATCATCTGGATCAATCAAGAGCCATGACAAAGAAACATCATCTAAAGTTTTCACAGTCAATAAAGTTCATCTTCATCTTCAAAACCTGCAGATTTAACTGAGATCAACTCGAAAATGTATCCAAAGTTCCTCTCTAAAGAACAATTTCAAAAAGTTTTATTTTTGTACATGATTTTACTTCATTCATATTATGTTCAGTTGTCTTCGAATGCATCTGTCAATTCACTATTGGTGAATTTTGAACATGCTTTGTAGGATATCATATAATATGTCTTGTCTAGATGTAGACTTGCCATTAAATAAACAAAGTTTATTAACTAAAACTAACAAATAATCTAAGATAAACCACAGATAACTGTTCTCAATAGCTGTATTTCCTCCACCCAATTAAGCTTCTTCTTCGACATTGTTTAGAGGTTGGCAAACCAGTTTTAGGTGCATGAACTATATGAAGTGTATAATTTAATACTGTGAAGTTGCTTTGACACAATCAGAATTGTATAGAGTGCTATATAAATAAAGGTGACTTGACTTGAAGTTCTTCTGTAAGTTGTAATCTTTCGATTAGGGCTGCAACAACGAATCGATAAAAATCGATTACTAAAAGAGTTGGCAACGAATTTCATAATCGATTCGTTGTGTCGCGCGACGCAGAGACATTTGGTTAATTATATATATATAAAAAAAAAAAAAAAAATTAAGCGCAGAGCGGAGTGGACACATTCTATCTCTCTCCCGCACTGATGCCAGCAGAGTTCGGCGCCTCATAAGCTGTGTTTCCATCCAAAAATGCGAATTTAACTTATGCGCAAAAATCTTGTCAAGCACCTCGATCGGCCCCGATGTTCGGCGGAGATTACCTGGTAATGTAAGGCGTTCGAAGATCGAATCTTGCACCTCCGGGTCTGCTAGCACACAGATCGGTGCTGCCCCGATTTATATCTAACATGTTTGATATTTAAGCCTACTTAGGCTAGCCTACTTTCACAGCAGCCAATGCGCGATCGCAAAACAGCTGCTGTTGGATAGTAGAGACGGAGAAAACTACTTCTATAGTTTTTGTAACACTGTCTGTCTGTATAATGTGTCGAAAACATACCACAACCGTAAGGAGAAAGAGGAGCTCTGCTGAGGTGAAATCGTCTCAGTTTTGAATAGGGCTGTGACGGTGGCACGTTGTTTCTTTATATATACACTTCAGTCAGCAAACAAGCAGCCTAAAAACGCTAAAATAAATCAAAGAAATAATATATTTGATTAAGAAAGTAGCCTAAGAATATTAAATAGGCTATTAAACAAACATTCCTTGCAAAAATGTCCGACAGCTCATACATTTTTGGCCGACTGAATTTCCAGTCCGACTGTCTGTCTTTCTCTTTCTCTTCCTCATTACACAGCTGCTGTTTGTAATAGCAAAGTGATTACATTTATTTTCGTTTCTTTAGTTTATAAAGTTAATTTAGAGATATATTTGGAAAACCTTTTGTTTGTTAAATTCAAGTTTTTGTTTTTTAAAGTTATGACCGTCACCTAGCAAACAGCGGCAGACAGATCAATAGCCTGCTCAAGTCATCGCGATTCAAATTAAAATCCATTGATATAAAAATGTGTTAAGAGTTCCACTCGCCGAAGTCGGGCATTGAGAACTTCACAAACTGTGTGCATTGCCTTGCATTTCTCTGCGAGTGGAATGTTTCTGTACACTGTTGGAGACGCAGAGAAAATCAAGTAGGGGTAACTGCAGAGAAACTGTACACATGTGATCAATGTGATAAAACATTTTTGTGTGCTTCAAACCTGAAGACACACCTGAGAGTTCATACAAAGGAGAAACCACATTCATGTCATTTGTGTGGAAAGAGTTTTTCACAGTTACAAAGTTTGAAAGTACATCAGAAAATACACGCTGGTGTGAGAGATTACATGTGCTTTGAGTGTGAGAAGACTTTTACTACAGCTGGACATCTGAAACGGCACCAGAGGATCCACACTGGAGAGAAACCGTATCACTGCACTGAATGTGGGATCTGTTTCAGACATTTATCTTCTCTACGCACTAGTACGCAGTCACACAAAAAACACTCACAGCAAGTAGATCATCTTCAGATCCAGCACTTTCAGATCTGATGCTGCACACAAAAATGAATCATGCAATACACTATCATCTGGATCAATCAAGAGCCATGACAAAGAAACATCATCTAAAGTTTTCACAGTCAATAAAGTTCATCTTCATCTTCAAAACCAGCAGATTCAACTGAGATCAACTCGAAAAAAAGAACAATTTCAAAAAGTTTTATTCTTGTATATGATTTTGCTTCATGATATAAATCATAATGTGTTTTCATATTATGTTCAACTGTCTTATGCATGCGTCAATTGTAGTTTTCTATTTTTAATGAAGGAACGTTGCTTTTTACAAACTGTTCTGCTCAGGAAGCTGAAGACTGTGCTGTGACACTTCAACCATTTTCTTCTCTGTTTTACTTTAAATGATATTTATTATTTCACTTATGATATATTTAGGCAAAGCAGATGCAAGATATACTGTCATGCAGCTTTGCTGCTCATTGCTGCTTTTTTTTTTTTTAGTAATGCATTATCATTTTTGATATTGTATTAATTACTTTTGCCTGCTGGTTGTATTTTTATTTTCTGAATACAGTGAAGTTAGTCGTCGAATGGCCCTCACCACAATCCACTGTCCATGCCATAAAAATATATGCTCAATCTATACTGGGGAATTTTGAACATGCTTTGTAGGATATCACATAATATGTAGATGTTGACTTGCCACTTACTAAACTTACTAAACCAGAGTAAGAGTTTGAGCAAATAACTGTTCTCAATAGCTGCATTTCCTCGACCCAATTAAGCTGCTTCTTCTTCTTTGACATTTTATGGCGTCTGGCAAACCAGCTTTAGCTGCATATACTATATGAAGTATATAATTTAATACTTTGAAGTTGCTTTGACACAATCTGAATCTTGACGTTCTTCTGTAAGTTGTAATCTTTCGATACCATACCTTTTAGATTGTATTACAATATGTTCAACTGTGTAAGAGATGGGTCATCTTGTGCTTTTGTGCGCTCAACGGAGATGAACAACAATGAGGGAGGGAGCTTCAAAGAATATGTCATCTAGTCTCCTGGGAATGTTAGCCTTGGCCTTCAGATAAGCCTGTTCATTATATCTTTATTTTGCTTGGGGTTCAGCATATAACTATCCAGCTTTGTCAATCCTTTTATGCTTTTACTTATTATTGATGATATCATTATTGACTATTATTATCATAATTTGATCGGCTGAATTTTACATCAATAAACAGTTGTATTGCTTGGTTACTATAGTGTACGGACCTCTTGTTGATGTGCACCACACTAAACCATGTTGTAATGTTGAAGATGTGTTTTAATCCTGTTGTAAATAATGATTGAGCAAAGTTTTTTTTTCTCTCTCACTATTTGACCTACCATTTCATTTCCTTCTATTCCTATATGTGCAGTTATCCATACAAAAGAGATTATGGTTTTTGTTTGCATTCTGAACAAACTTTGTACGATGTCTGATAAAATGTCTCGTCTAGTTAAAGATGTAAAACACAGCCTGAACATATGAGGACTTCAGGTATATTATTCAACCCACTGAAGAGCCAATAATAGTGCAATCATTTCTGTAGCATACACTGATAGATGATATTTAGATTCTTGTTTTGTTTTTTATCATTAATAACCTGAAAATAAACTACAGACATTGGGAATAACCACATCACATTTACTTAATCCAATTTAATCCTCATTATTTGCTTTCCATCCAAAACGATTTAGTTTTGACTCTCGTTCCATTAGATTCGATGGAGAGGGTGGGGTTTGTGACCTATACTGATTCCAGCCTCCTGGAGGCGATCAAGACACTCTTTCTTCACTCTCCAGGGCTGGGTTCTCCGAAACCACCTTAACGCAACGTCGTTCTTAAGTTGTACCTTAAGAAGTACCTTATCGTTAATATGTGTTTTCAGAAACCTTCTTTGTTAAGTATACCTTCTGTAAGTCATACGTTCGTAAGGTTGGTCTGGAGCGCTCTTAGCTATACCTTACCGCTGCTGACGGTTCATACCGCTAGTGGGCACCACGCAAAAAGCTTTTTTACATCGCAGTTTAATTACAAATAGAAAACTTTATATGAACATTTAATATAAAATCTGATTTAGTATTAAAATTGCATTTTTTACTTTACTTTAAAATTTTACACATAAAATACTTAAGTTGTTATAGCCTACACCCAGTGTCAAGTCAAGTCACCTTTATTTATATAGCGCTTTTAACAATACAGATTGTGTCAAAGCAACTGCACAGTATTTAAACAGAACAATAGTGTGTAAGTAACGCATTATTGTAAACAACCAATTTTCAGTAAAAGGCAGTTCATCAATGAATTCAGTGATATCATCATCCAGTTCAGTTCAAATAGTATACGATATCGCTGGAAAATGTCCCCAACTAAGCAAGCCAGAGGCGACAGCGGCAAGGAACCAAAACTCCACAGGTGACAGAAATGGAGAAAAACCCTTGGGAGAAACCAGGCTCAGTCGGGTGACCAGTTCTCCTCTGGCCAGTGTATGGAAGTGTTTTCATTAATAAAGTTTCCATGGTTGTTAGCTTTTTTTAATTACTATCTCGAGGCACATCAGCGGGCGAACCATTTGACAGAAAAGGCTATGAGTCTATATAAAGAAAGATGAGTTTACACAAACTTTATAGCTATGGCAGCGAGACAGTGAGTACTTGTTTTAAATCAAAGACGGCGCCGTGCGCGGAGAGTAATAGTGTGTAATGCATACGCCAAAGTCCAATTTTGCATGCATATGATACGCCAATCCTTCCCATTAACTTCAATGGAGAGAGGATGCATACAAATACCACGCATCCTCTTTTATATCATCTATATAAAAGATGATGCGTGGTATTTATACGCATCCTCTCTCCATTGAAGTTAATTGGAAGGATTGGCGTATCATATGCACGCAAAAATGGACTTTGGCTTATGCATTAAACGCTATTGCAAAGTCGTTTTATTCGTCCGCAAAATGATGAGAATAAGTTGAAACACATACACATGTATTTCTGCATGTGCATATTTCAATGAGCCCCGATAAATGCAGTTTGTACTATTTCTAAAACGCTTCTTTATGAAAAAAACAAAACAAAACATTGTTTTCTCAATACTTTACCTATACCGCTGTGAAGGAAAGAGCGCACAATCGATCACCGAGGCATCGATATCAACCGATTCAGCACCTCCACCATGGACAGCACCTGCTAAGGTCACACTTAAGAAGGTTTACCTTAAGCAATATCCTAAGGTATAGTTTGGAGAACACACGTAGGAAAGGTATACCTGTAGTTAAGGTGTACCTTTTGAGTCTTCGTAGCACGCTAAGAGACAACGTTATCGGAGAACGCAGCCTTGAACATTATTTGGAGAAAAACCTGTGACATGACACAACACTGGAGACGAGGCATTCTTCTGCAACAGAGACACCTGAGAAGAGACTAGAGACAGACACAGAGAGAGACTAAATATCTTATTTATTATTATTATTATTATTATTTATTTATTTATTTTTTATTTTTTTTATTTTTTTATTAAATTCATATTTGTATATCCAGATTTTATCCAGATGGGTCTTGAAAAGTTGGTCAAAAAAAAAAAAAAAAAAAAAAAAAAATTTAATCTGATTTTTATTTTAATTTTATTTTTTAAATTTAATTAAAAGGTGGTTTGAAATGCAGCTGTGTCTCAGCACTGGCTGCTTAAATCGGATTGCAAATTACCAGTGGCAGACTGGGAGAAAATTTCAGGCTGGGTAATCTTACACTCATCCAGGCCATCCCATTGCATACTGTAACAGCCATTGGCTTCTTAAATATGAGGCAGAGAGTCTCTAATGGGTGCAATCAGTTTTATTCTTCTGTAACCAGCATAAGCACTGTGAAAACTAGAAGTAAACACACAAATAGCTGGTTAACAAGCCTTTGGCATAACACAAATTTACAAATAAATCCTCACACCTTTTACAGTGCATCATGCAACATTTGTATATATGCCATACAGAATCAGAATGAGCTTTATTGCCAGGTATGTTTACACATACTAGGAATTTGTTTTAGTGACAGCAGCTCCACAGTGCAATAGAGTGACAGTGACAAGACAAGACAGATTATAAAAAAAGAACAATATACAAGTACACAAGACAAAGTGCAAAGTGCAAAATAGCAAAAACACAAAACACAATATACAGAGCAAAAACACAATATACAGAGTATGTCTAACTAGGTACAGGTATATTAGGTGCAAATTTGGATGTAAGTAGGTATTAATACACATTAAATGACCCTTAAATCTATTTAAAACATAAACAATAATTCGAGAGATAACATGAAACCTTCCCGAAACAAGACCAGAAACAAAACAGTCAATGTAGGATATCTTATATCATTAAAGATTTTCCATCTATTAAGCATGGAAACTAAAGGATACACACCTCGCTCCGCTCACCAAGGGTGCAAACTTTAACTTGCTGCTTTCTGAATTAGCTGCTGGCTTTATGGTCTCTGGGCTAAACAGCACACAATGAGGACACAAGATAATACAACTAAAACAGTCACTGAGCTTCTTGGACAAGAGAAATCTGAACAGGTGACACTGTTGATGAGCTATACAGGTTCCTGGGGTCACATGAATGACCTGACTGTGAATAAATGACCTCTAGCGACCTCTAGTGGCCACTTACACATACCTCAGGTCTTTAACGACAGGGACGTCATTTACTACCCTCTTCCTCCTTCATTGTTTTATGTTTGACATCAGCTTTCTTTGTATTCCTCAATCTATTAATAATAAACAATAACAAATTATTTATTATAATTTTTTTGTTGTTGTTTTTTTTTTTGCAAAAGTGTATAGGGTTCTCTGATGATCTGATGACTAAATACATCCAATTCACCTTTATTCCTTGAGGCGGCACTGTTCGATAGACAATAATGACATGATGATTAATCAGTTTGAACGTCTTTATGATTAATCAGTTAATTATAAACATTCCCTGACGAGTTTCAACTTCGTCTCCATCTTCACTGCATCCAACTGAAGCCAAATCCCAAACATCAAGCAAACAACAACAATATCAGGAAAATGCTAAAACAAATACTTTCAAAAGATAAAAAAAACTTTTCCTCTCATGAATCTGGATCTGCTGCTGGAGACTCTCCTGAAACAGAAACATCAAAACACTCAACATGATGTTCAATTAAAGCTCAATATTCTCAATAAACTCTTTTCTTTTTAGGGACATTGACTTTCAGAGACTTGCAGAGGCGTGTAATTACTCTGATCAGGACAAATTTCAGCACTTCACATTGAATGTAACCCGTCATCTGCCAAAAAAACTTACAGCTGATAGCTCTCCATCGTCATTCCTTCAGTCTTCTGCAGTAGTTGATCATCTCGTATCTGGTCATCTTACTTACTCTTTATTATTGAAGCAGTGAGTCTTTCCTCCACATTCAGCCACATTTAAATACTGTAGATATATACCTCATGATCTTTCTGCTCCAGATGTTCATCAGTGCTTTGATCCAGTTCATGTCCACATGTGAAGACAATCACAATGCACTTCTCAACTTCTGAAGATTTTGAATCTTTGTCAAATATTCTCTAAACAAAGCACAACTAAACAGATTAAATGAACATGACTGCCATTAGACTATATTTTTTTTATTTTATTTCAACAGTCACATAATCACAGTCACATAATAACTGAGGAAATGTAAGCATTATATCATCCATCATTATTATATGGTATATATTATATTATATTATATTATCCAGTCATTAGGATAACAGAGGTGGTCAAATGTGGTTTAGGCTGAAATATAAAAAAAATACAATATATCAGAATCCATCTGTAGTAAACATAAACATTTAACTCAGCAACATCTATATGCGTTAATTTTTATGCGATAAAATGACACTAAACATACGCATCGCTTCTCCACATTCTATAAGAACTGAACTACAACATGAACTGATGACAACGATCAGACATGCAACAATAACATTATCGCAATATGACATGTAAATAAATTCATGCACGCACATTTTACTAGTCATTTAAGATATCGGCTAGCAGAGAATGAAACTGAAAGTAAACTGGAACCTCTCCGATAGAACTACCATCAGTGCTCTGTACACACACAAAGTCCTAAGTACCTAGAGAATTATTTAAATTAGCAGGATAGTATCGTGTATCAGGGATCTCACAGGCTGACAATAGGACGATATGAAAATTGACCATAATGCCTCCCCCATAATTATCATCATCACCCCATCTCTTATTCGCCAGCCTTGACCAGGCTCCCGACGGGAATGGGTGTGTAAGAGAGGAGGGGTGCCAAACAACCCGGTCAGGTGGTGTGTGATGAGGCACACTTGAAGTGAATGAAGCCTCATCCCCGCCGCTGCTTAAATGCTGAGCATGCCTCTCCACAGGGGACAGGTCTCTTCCTCGAGAAGAGCAGTGGGGAGAGAACACAACCTTGAGGGACGCCAGTGTTGGTGGTGCGGCTGCTTGATGTGAATTTCCCCAGTCTCACCAGCTGTTCCCTATCGATCAGAAAGCTGGTGATCCATTGACAGATAGGGCTTGGAACAGAAAGCTAGTTTAGTCTGGTCTGTCCAGATGCTGCAGGATGAAGTGCAAGCCAATGTTCACACAGGGAATTAAAAACACAGTGAACCAGCTCTGCTCATACCCACCATTGTGTGTCTGATTCAGTATTTCATCTCAACGCTGGTATATTTTCTGCCGATCTGATTGAGGAAACCATTCATACTCCTGTCTCTTCTGATGCATATTTTTATCCAAGCATTCGTTTTCTGTAGATGACGGTGATCATTGTGTCAATCTGCCCAGATCCAGTTTTTTGTTCTTTCTTTACATTAATCTCATTTTCAGCTGGAGTCTCTCCTGAAACTGCAACAGAAACATCAGATCACTCAACATGATGTTCATTTAAACTGCATTAACAACTTTCTCATATACTTTTATCTGACATGTAGCTGACTTTAGAATAAAAAATAAATAATAAAAAAACATGTAATTAAACATAGCTTCTTTAATGTTATATTAAGGGGATAGTTCACCCAAAAATGAAAATTTTATGATTGTCTGCTTACCTCCAGGGCATCCAATATGTAGGCGTTTTCAGGAGAACACAAACAAAGATTTTTAACTCAACCCGTTGCAGTCTGTTAGTGATTTAATAGCAGTGGGTGAGCACCAGACCTTTCAAAGAAAAAAAAAAAAACCTTCCACAGACAAATCCAAATGACACCCTGCGGTTTGTGACGATACAATGATGTCCTAAGACATGAAACAATAGTTCTTTGCTAGAAACTGAACAGTATTTATATCATTTCTTACCTTTGATACACAGCAAATG
>NC_133361.1:2889489-2914341 GCF_049309525.1 Garra rufa
AAAAACGATCGTTTCGTGTCTTAGGACATCAATTACCGTCAGAAGCCACATGGTTTAATTTGGATTTGTCTGTGCATGTTTTATTTTTACTCTTAAAGGTTTGGTAACCATTGACTGCCATTATTTGACAGACTGCACCGGTTTTCGTTAAAAATCTTTGTTTGTGCAGATAAACATCACATTTTCAAATGTGGGTGAACTATCCCTTTAATGCAGTAAATATTCATTTGTTTTTCCATGTTTAACCTAGTTTGTTCATAATCATTAAACTAATCATAAAAAAAAACTACCAACAAGAATGTCATTTCACAACAATAAAACAACTTACAATCAGCAAAGCTGACCATGCTGTCTCTCCTCCTCATTTGTTTCATGATAAACATCCCACCGTTCTCAATCATCATGGTTTCAATCTTCTGCAGTAGTTCTTGGACTTGACCTTTCATGTTCGTCTTCTTCTTATTATTGAAACAGTGGATCTTTCCTCCACATTCAGTCACCAGTCGCTGGAGATCCTCATGATCTTGGTGTTTCAGATGTTCATCAGTTATTTCATCCAGATCATCTTTGAGTGTGAACAGAATCATGATGTACTTCTGAACTTCAGGACCAAATAAACACTGAATATAATCCAGAATCTCTTCCTCATTTTGCACAGGTTTCTCTAGAGGAACGGTGATCAGAACTGCACTGAGACCTGCTGAACATCTCGAAATAAGCTGCTCTTTCATCTTCTCTAGCTGCTCTTTATTCAGATGTGGATCCAGTAGATCTGGACAATCAATCACAGCAACTTGCTTCCCACTGATCTGTGTTCGACCCTCACGAACTTCAGCTTCATGCTCTTTGAACAAGTTTTCTCCCAGTATGGTGTTTCCAGATGAGCTTTTCTCAGAACCGTTTCTGCCCATCAGGAGAATCCGGATCATCTTGACTGAAGTTGATCTCTCTCCTCTCTTTCAAATAGTTCTATCAAGAAGAGTAAGACCAAAGTGTTTAATAGAAAACCAACAGGCTGTGCATCAGATCAAACAGAATCTCTGGTGTTTTGGGGTTAATTCAGGTTTAACTGTTTGCTGTTGGATGCTGATGTTGGTTGCAGAAGTTAAAATGGGAATAATGTGTTGACACTGTTATCCTGGTGCCACTGCATGTAAACACTTATTTCAGGGATAGATCGTACAATGGAAATTTCAGGTTTGTTATAGTGTGGGAATGGAGGAAATGAACAGAGTAATATTACACAAGGACATTCCAGGTCTAGCATTTGAAGCTAGAGAATCACTCGCAATTCTTGACGCCGGTGAATCGAATCTTTTTGGAATTGACTCTGAGCATCACTGTTCCTGTCCCTCCCCCACTCTGCCTCACAAGTTAGCTATTAGTACAATGCACATGTGTATTAATTAATGTTAGTTTAATTGTTAACATATTGCTTATTGCTTTCAGAGGCTCCAAACACTACTGCTGTTTTAGGTCAGAGAGACTTGCTGCCATTCTTCTAGAAACTGCTGCTCTTCAAAGAACAGTCATCAATCGTGGCATTGAGATCCTTTGTTAAGGGAACTTTATTTCTCGTGGCCACGAGTTTAACGTCTAAACAAAGCTGCATGACCATAGCAACCTGGGTTTATCAGAGATGGATTTATTAATAGTTTATTTTTAATAAAAAAATGTATAATGTTAATTATTGTAGAAAGTATTACATTCCTAAATTATTATATTAACCATAGGCTACCGGTCTGTATTGTGCACAATGTAGACAGCATGTATCATTTATTTAGTTTATCACAAATACATTTTACATTAAGTACTAGGGATGTTAACCGATGACCGTTTGACCGGTGGTTGACCGTATCAACGTTAACCGGTCAAAGATGTCGGTAGTCGGTTAAAAAAAAAAGTGATATCTAAATTAGGCTATTATAGACAGTGGACTATACGCTACTACAGTTAGCCATCTCATTCCTCATCTTTTTGTGTTAAGTGAACAAATTATCCCTCACACTCAATTTTTCATAACTCGCCTGTTTGTACTCAATAAACCAATAAAAACATTTGGCGCGAGGTCACAGCGTTTGGGTTCGCGCACTCGCAAGGTTTGCGAAATGTAAAGGCAACAGGCTAAAACACTCGAGGTTAGAGCCAGGGCAGACGACAGGATGAAGCGTGCAAAGAAAAAGTAGTGGGTGGGACCATTTCACCAAAAAGAATGAGACAGATGTAAGTTGCAACTTGTGTGATACAGTGCTTAAATATAGTAGCAGCACATCATCTATGATGTATCCCCTGAAAACGCGACACCCGCAAGCCTCTTCGTGTCATCTGTGCTAGCAGGTAGGAAATGTGGAGCCATTTGTCCTACGATTACATACAACAAGCTCCTCGGCGCCGCGTTTGCGGGACTCATGTTTCGCGCTGAAGGGGATTTTAAAAAAGTGACGTGAGTGGCAGTGTGTGTGTGTGTGTGTGTGTGTGTGTGTGTGTGTGTGTGTGGGAGGCAGAGCGGCAAAGAGATGCGACAGAGTTGCGAAATTGCAGGCGCGGCTCGAAATGGCTGTTATTTCAAATAGCGTACCATATTTTAAACTAATTGGTTAACCGGTTTCAACCGGCTAATGAGGCTCGGTGGTCGGTCAAGAAATGTTTTAGTTTTCGCCATCCCTATTAAGTACATAAAATAAAATAGGCCTACAAGAAAACATTTTATCCATCCCGCAGTCTATATATATTTTTTCCATTTCATTTTGCCCTTCAGAAGTCACTGCCCTGACTTTGAAAGGAAAGGAAAGGAAAGGAAAGGAAAGGAAAGGAGGTGACGTGAGGTAGATCTGCACGATTCTGAATAAAATGAGAATCACATTTTTTTTTTTTTTTTTTGCTCAGAATAAAGATCACGATTCTCTCAGGATTCTGGAGAACTTTTTTATTTTAACATTAGGTTATCAAACAACAGTGAAATAGCAGTGAAAAAAGACAAAATAAACTTTGCTTTACATTTAAAGAAATGTAATGAAAAATAATGTAATAATGTACAAAAAAAAAAAAAAAAAAAATCACCATTAAACATAAAAAAAAAAAAAAAACTTTTTTTGTTACAAATTTTGTAGGAAAAATAATTTATGACAAGAGTGTCATAGATTAATTTATGACAAGAGTACACCTCAAAAATCTCCTTCATGACAGGAGTTCTGACCTTTTCCACAAACAGACTTTCTTGTTGTCATTTTCCCTTTTACAAAAATTAGAAATAATAAGAAATTATATATCAGATGAAAACTTAAAAATTCATCCTTTGGAATGCCATTTTAAAATCAGACATTGAATTAACATGGAAAATGTACATCAAACTCATATTACTAAATGTTCTTGTCCATGAATTATAAAGATTTAAGTTTCAATTCACTTTCACGTCTCTGTTCAAAAATGGGAGTAACAGTTAAGGGGTTAATGGTCCATAAATCTGGCACGATCAAAGTACTCTTTCAATATTCAAAATGCTAATAGAGACAGAATTTTCCAAGCATGATACAGAGCTATCTACATTTTACATTTACTATTGGGAACACTGGTATAAGTGTCTTTTAAAAACGAGTCATTATTAATGTATGTATGTTTTGTTTGTTTATTTGTTTGTTTTGTTTTTGTATTGTGTTATTTCTTTTCTTTTTTGGATGGATCATGAGTCTGAAATAAAGATACTACTACTACTACTACTACACAACTTATTATAGCCCACATACTAATAACAGCCTAGATATTTTATGTAGCTTAATTTGCGGAGTCGCTCTCTAAACGCAGGGTATTAAAATTGCTTTTGAATGCGCGTGCGGGTTTTACTTTTGGTTTCATTTTAACGACCGCGCGAAACTCTCGACCTGGAGCAGTGGCCAGCCATATTGCTATTGCTGTACTAGCTTTGCTGTAACTAGACCACAAGTATGCAGTGTAGAGAGGAGTGCAGTATGCTCTGAACAGAGCAACTTTCACTCTATCTGTGCAACCACCAAACTTGCGGGTCAAACTATTCGCCTGAGCATATAAAGAACGGCATTGCCTGTAAATATCAAGGTCATCCTTCAACTGGTCTGTAATAAGATGCCCAAGATACTTGTATTTGCTCAAAACTCTCAAGGTATTACCTGCCAATTTAAAAGGAGGAAACTTTAGACATTTATCCTCCTTTGTTCTGCAAATCATCACCGCACTCTTGTCTGTATTAAATTTCATGTCATGAACAGATCCATAGTCAGAGCAAGCATTAAGAAGCTGTTGGAGACCAGCACTGCTGGGGCTGAAAACTACAAGGTCATCTGCGTACATAATATGATTTACTAAAGTGTTACCTATCATACACCCAGTGTTACACAAATTCAAACAGACAGAGAGTTCATCAACATACATGTTAAAAAGAATAGGGGAGAGGATTCCACCTTGTCTGACCCCGTTCCTGACCCCCCAAAAATGATTAGACTCTAAAGTCTAATAATGTCCCATTTCTCAGAAAAGAACCGTCAAGTACACCAATAAATAAAACGGATATTAAAGCATAAATGCAAATAAATAAGTAAAAATTCACGAGCATTTTGCAGTATTATCTCTCAGTCCTGGGAGTCTAAATGAAAAGCGCTCTACTCTGCAAGCGCGTTCTCTCTGTGTTGTTTCTGAAACTACCGTAATCACTGTAATATGCGCGCACACATAAAATCAATCGCGGCTGACTTGACCGTGTTTTTCTGAACCGCAGCTGGCTTTACCGCAGTTATTATTTGCATGAGATGCTGCTTTAAAAAAAAATATAAAAATACGGGACAAAACCCGTCCCGTATTGATTCAAAACGGGACGCGCAATTTCATTCTCAAATACGGGACGATTCCGTATTTTAAGGGACGGGTGGCAACCCTACATGTTACTGTAGCTTAGCATGCTATATTTCCCAGGGCTGTATCTTTAGTTTAGTGCAGCTTCATTTAATGAGGAGTAACTGTTAGCTTAGTATAGGCTACTACAATTTCCAAATAGTTTGCGATACAAAGCAAACGCATGTGGAAATGCGGACAAATACTAAAGCGACATGGGTAAATTCCAGCTGAGTCAGAGGAAGAAAAAGCAGACTGAAGCATAGGCTATTCGTGATTACTAAAGTGAAATATTCAAACAAGACAGATCAAGACTAAATATCAAGCGTATTTCATACCTAGAGTGGATCCTGAGCCCCAAATAAAAGATGAGAGCTGAAGGATTTCCTCCTGAAGCTGCTGGACTATTATTAAATCTCATCTTTCATGGCAAGCGGCTGGGAGGAGCAGTAGTAGGGGAGCGCGGGGAACTAAAGCCCCGTCCACACTACACGCGACACAGCGACGCGATCCCATTCATTTCAGTGGAGAGCTGGCGATTTCCGGCGACGAGAGCGACAGCGGCCGCGGGCGACCATTGGCGACCGGATGTGGGTGTGTTTTTAGTATCCATTTAATCTCCAATCTGTTATTTATCAGTTTAGTTGCCCAGATGGGAAACGTTGTAAGACTGTTACAATGTGCCCCGCTGTTATTGTAATTTACCATGTTTAATGTTCATAAATTAAGAAATGTAAAGCATTTTGGCTCGTTTATGTGTCTTGTGTGTGTGGAGGGAGGGGAGTGTATTTCTGAATGTCTGGGTTGCGATTATTTTTAATTCTTAAAAAACGCCATAATTTCATTTGAAAAAGTTAATAATTTTATTTAATTGACAAAATATTTTGCTTTGTCACATTTAGTTTGTATATATATATATATATATATAAACAAAGTGACATATTTGTACTAGACAAGTGTGAAATTAATGTCGATAAAAAAAATTATACTCTGAACTCCATGAGGATTTAGATCATTAAACAAATGGAGAAATTCAAAAAAGTTTACTGTCTCACGCACAGCACTGAGTATGTGTATTTGCTTGAATAAAAACACTATACAAAAAAAAAAAAAAAAAAGATACTCTGAACTCCACGAGGATTTAGATCATTAAACAAGCGGAATAATTCAAAAAAAGTTTACTGATTAGCCTCATGTACAACAGTAGGTGATTTTGCTTGAATGAAAACACTTGTTTTTTACAGTATTCCAGCACAGAAAAGAAGACAACTTACATCCAAACGTTGTAGGCTACCTCTGTACTCATGTTTGCAAAAGAAGACAAAAATACATGAAAAATACATTGAATGTCTCATATGCTCTTTCCTATTTGCCTCATCTGTCTCTTTCTTGCCTGTCTGTCTTCATCAGAGCTGTGATGTAAAGTGGTGCAGGTATGCATCATGTTATTCTTTTAAATGATGTAATTAAAAGTTCCTCTCAAATGCATGAGAAGAAAAGCTTAACCAGCAGACATTAAAGCTTTAATGCTCCATATAATAAATGTAAAAGCATAAGAAATAAGGGAGAAAACACACAATTGTTAAGAGGACACTCTCCGGGAGGAAACCTGATGTAAGGTGTGTCAGTCTGAGACTAAAATCAAGCAGTAATCAGCTCCGGAATCTAAAATAAAATGCACTTTACAGATCAGAACGCATCTTAAAAATATAGATTAATAGTGACTTACATTTGTTCTGACATGAGCTGAAGATCATTGAGATTCTGTGTGGAAAATCAAACTCAGTTTAATCTGACCGTAAGACAGAGCTTTTAGAGAAAAAATAAATAATAATGTTAATGATGTAGATCTGTTTTAAACAAAATACCTTTCTTAATTATCGAAATTTGATTTGTGATGTATTTGTGCATCAGATCTATAATGATATTATTAACAGGATGTTTCAGAAGTGGGGCAGCATGTTTTGACTAATGTGGGACAGTCAAATATGTGCATTAAGAAAGTTACATTTCATGGGCTTATAATGCAGCCAATTTATTTGTTTTAATCGTTTCTAATTTTAGACACTAGATGATGACAGCCCAATGAAAACATCTGCAGATCAGTATGTAGCTGAGGTTGGTTCCAATATGCTTTATAGCCTACTGTTCCCACACTCTTAAAAACAAAGGTGCTTTAAAAGATTCTTCACTGCGATGAAGAAGCATTCAGTCAAAGATTCATCAAAGATTGACTTTTATAATCTGAACAACCTTCTTTCACCACAAAGAACCTTTTGCGAAACAGATGTTAAAGCTTCTTTATGAAACCATTTAGACAAAAAACGTTTTAGTAAAGTTTATTTTTAAGAGTTGCATGGTGTTTTTGTATGACAGAACGTTTTCTGTGAATGTAATTTTGTAAACAGAGAGTAATATATTTTGATATTCACACACCTAGAAAAGAGTTTCCAGACATGATGCTCAGAGGATTGCAGATCTGGTTCCTCCTGCCAGACGCTCGTGAACATCAACACAACACACTGAACACATGTGACATTTGAGCAGATACCAAACAAAGCTCTGGACCATCGTATGATAGCGGATGATCATCATGGAGTTATGTTCTGTACTCAAACTGGAGTCTGATTTTGCTCAGGCAGAATGTTTCAGCGTAACACTAATGTTTCTCCATTTAAGAGGCTTTGACCATAGATATCCGACTGTCCTTTACTCACATTATTCAGTATATCAGATGAGAATCAGCAGCAGATGCACAGACTCTGACATTCGTGCCAAACTGAGTTTCTTGGGAAACTAGAAACACTTGATGAGGATGCTGAATATTATTTTGTTAAAGATTCTTGACCTGGATAATCAGATTCACTTCCAACAGGTCTGAAATAAATAGGCAGAAATACTGGTTTGCAAGCATTTCTTTAGAGTGTTTCTCAGCCGGATTGGTACTTAGCCATATTGGCCAGTCATAATAGCAGGAGATCTGTAGAGTCTTTACAAAAATGTTGTTGTATTTTTAAATCTTCATAAACTGACTTAATTCATGTGAGCAACTCTTATGATATGAACTTGCGTTCCGCAGATATCTTAATTATTTTACCTTTCTTCTGACTTTAAGTACTTCATTGATCTAAATTTGATTTCAACTTATTTACCGTTACACTTTTTATATTTACTTTATTATTGTATCGTATTAATAATTGTACACTTTATTAACTACTCTTGTTATTCCTTTTCCTAAAGTTGATCTCTGACACAAACATTACTTTTCTGCCTGGACCTCACTGCTTTAAAATTAAATCATTAACAGTTCAATATAAAGTCAAATATTTAAATCCATGTAGAATGTACTGTAGGCCTTCTCTCATTGACTGATGTGTGTGATTGTGAATAGTCAGTGCAGTTCTACAGTCTCACCACCAGAGGACAGTGTGCTGTTTACATCTCAGACAACACTAGTTCTCTTACACTTACAGTAATTCAAAGACAGATCTGATCTCCACACTCCAGTCCAGTCGGTGGCGGTAATGCACCATTAAGCTGGTTTGCCAACCGCCAAAAAAACACCAGAAAAAGGAGAAAAAGACTTCACCCACACTCCCAGATCATTTCCTGCTCTCATGAAACATGGAAATAAACATAAACATGACGAAACCTAAAGGTATCACATTTTCTTTTAAACACTCTATATGTAATATGAAATCTAAATATCAGATACACTAAAACATGAGTTTATTTAATCATCAATGTCATTAATAAGTGTTTGAGCTGCAGTCACTTTCACTTTCATTTCAGTCGAAGAACCGTAAGAGAAATAAATCTGTGAGTAAAAGACAGTGTTGAGATGCATAAATGTTAGCAGATGTCAAGTGTGTTTAGTTTATGGTCTTCTGGTAAATACGCTGATGCAAAATATCCAAGTCAAACTATAAGTCTATCCTGTACAGATCGAAACTGTAATTCATGTTGTTCAACACACTTCTCTTAAACTTCTTTCAGTCATTCCAATAATCCAGTTTAATTGGCTTTATGTTATTCAGTGGCTGGCTATAATATGTGATCCTAGACCACAAAAACAGTCATAAGGCTCAATTATTTTAAATTGAGATGTATGCAGATGCTTATAAATAAAGAAGATGCAACTATTTTAAAATCCGGAATCTGAGGGTGCAAAAAAAAAAAAAAAAAAATCGAAATTTAGAGAAAATCACCTTTAAAGTTGTCCAAATGAAGTTTTTAACAATGCATATAACCAATCAAAAATTACGTTTTGATATATTTACAGTAGGACATTTACAAAATATTGTCATGGAACATGATCTTTACTTAACATCCTAATGATTTTTTTTACCATAAAAGAGAAATCTACTGCAGTTAAACAGAAAACTGAAACACAAACTACAGGCAGAACAGTGATGGAGCTTCATATAGTCTGGATAAATGAACAGAGACTGTGTTACTGTCTGAAAACCACTAAAATCTCTTACAGGATTATGAACAGACATCAGGAGTCTGATGAAGAAGACTGAAGAAACAGACGAGGAGAGAACAGAATATCAACATGTCAACCTCCGATACCACAGGTGAGAATCACAGAAAACTTCAAATGAGTTTAGAAATCTAGGATGGATGGCATCAAATGGAGAAGAGGATGATTTTAGTTTAGCTTTAGGGGAAACATGAGAAAGACTAGGAAGGCCCATGGAAAATAAAATGGGCTTATGATCAGAGAGCATATAATCAGAGACAGTAATATCAACTCCATAGGAGAGGATAAGGTCCAAAGTGTGTCCGTGAATATAAGTGGGACCTTTAACCCACTGTGTCAGATTAAAAGATTGACAAGAATTTGATTGATTATATTCCGCTATCGAAGCATCCTGGGCCTCCATAACACCTCAGCAGTGCCACAGGCTGATTGCCTCCATGCCACGCCGCATTGAAGCAGTCATTTCTGCAAAAGGATTCCCGACCAAGTATTGAGTGCATAACTGAACATAATTATTTGAAGGTTGACTTTTTTGTATTAAAAACATTTTTATTTTATTGGTCGGATGAAATATGCTAATTTTTTGAGATAGAAATTTTGGGTTTTCATGAGCTGTATGCCAAAATCATCAATATTAAAACAATAAAAGGCTTGAACTACTTCAGTTGTGTGTAATGAATCTAAAATATATTAAAGTCTAATGTTTATTAGTACATTACAGAAAATAATGAACTTTATTACAATATGCAAATTTTTTGAAAAGGACCTGAACATCATCGCAGAGCACTTGCATGGCCAAAAATCCCGTACAAACGTCCTTAACGGCGTCTTTCGCAAATGCAATTCCCTACACAATTCCCTTTTTAGCTTTTACAGAGATGGTTTACTTTCAGGCACTAATACATTGCAGTAAACAGTATTTTTTTTCCCCCTTAAAGTAATGCTGCAATTCACAATTTAATTAAAATTACATTATATAAAACAGTTTCTTTGTGTTTGAATTTTTATTCATGCATTTTCAGATATAAATTGCTGTATTGATATATAGTGATATATATCGTTATTGAGGTAAAAAATTGCTTCTACCGTGATAGACGATTTTGGTTATATCGCCCACCCCTACTCCTATTGGTGGATTCAGGTAATTTTCATCTGTGACTTTGGGATTGTGGACACTGAATGTCTGATTTGACTGTTTGCAGTGAGGATTGTTCTTCTGGGTTCGAGTGTGTCTGAAAACAGTCGTGTGGGAAACTTCATATTAGGACGATCAGCGTTTGACAGTGAAGCTCCTCCAGATGTTGTAGAGAGAGTCACAGGAAGACTGAAGGACAGACACCTGATCATCATCAACAGTCCTCAGCTGCTCCAGACCAACATCTCAGATCATCAGATCACACAGACAGTGAGAGAGTGTGTCCATCTGTCTGATCCAGGACCTCATGTGATCCTTCTGCTCCTCAAACATGAGCCGTGTTCAGCAGAAGATCAAGAGTGTGTGGAGAAGGTGCTGCACTCTTTCTCTGAGCGCGTTTATCAACACACCATGGTGCTCAGCACACCAGAGACCAATGAAACCAGTCACATCCTGCAGAAAATCATCCAGAAATGTGCAAACAGACACTTCAGTCTTCAGAGGAGCAGCTCTCCTGATGACCTTCTGCAGATGTTTGAGGACATTGAGAAGATAAATGAAGGACGACACCTGGATTGTGCTTCTCAGTATTTCACAATGGAGAAACAGGACACAGGAAGACGTGAGTGTTTGATATTAGATATTTCTAATGACAAATGAACATTTTTTAATCATCTTCTACTTACAGTTTCAGAGAGTGTGAAGCTGAATCTGGTCGTGTGCGGGAGTGACGGGACATTAAAGTCCTCCATATCAGAGCAGATCCGGCAGCAGACAGACAGACGATCAGACGAGGATCTTCATGGACGTCAGATCAATCTGGTGGAGCTTCCAGCTCTGATCCGGCTCTCAGAGGAGGAAGTGATGTGTCAGACTCTCCGCTGTGTGTCTCTCTGTCATCCTGGAGTTCATGTTTTCCTCCTCATTATTCCTGACGCTCCACTCAATAATGAAGACAAAGCAGAAATAGAAGAGATCCAGAGGTTTTTTAGCTCAAGAATCAACAAACACATCATGATCCTCATAAAGCAGAATTCAGAGCATCAGACAGCAGAACTCAATGAAGAAACACAGTCTGTCATTGAGAGTTTTGGAGGACGACGTCATTTCTTTGGTCCCAAAACACAAGTGTCCACATTGATGGAGAACATCGAGCAGATGCTGGAAGAAAACAGAGGAGAGTTTTTCACCACAGAGACATTTCTGGAGGCACAGATGAAAAAACTGATGAAATATGAAGAGATGAAGAAGAAAATTAATCTACAAGAGACACATTTACTGTCACAAGGTATTGAGCAGGAAATCAGTTTGGGTCTTAAAATAAGGAGATTTTTTTTTTGTCTATTTAATTCTAGACATGACATTTAACACTAATGCATTCCTCTTTTACAGGTTCATCAGAGACTGAAGATGAACTGAGGATTGTTCTGCTGGGAAAAACTGGAGTCGGGAAAAGTGCAACTGGGAACACAATCTTAGGAAGAGAAGCGTTTTCAGCAGAAGAATCTTTTGAATCAGTGACTAAAGAGAGTCAGAGAGAATCATCAGAAATCAACGGTCGATGTGTTACTGTGATCGACACTCCAGGACTGTTCGATACTGAACTCACTAATGAGGAGATCCAGAGAGAAATCACCAACTGCATCTCCATGATCCTGCCTGGACCACATGTGTTTCTCCTCCTGATTCCACTGGGACGATTCACTAAAGAGGAGGAAACATCAGTGAAGATCATCCAAGAGACGTTTGGTGAAAACTCATTAATGTACACCATGGTGCTCTTCACCAGAGGAGACTTTCTGAAGAAGAAAACCATCGATCAGTGTTTGGGAAAACCTGGATCTATGATCAGAAACCTGATTGAAGCGTGTGGAAACAGATTCCATGTGTTCAATAATAATGAGACTGGAGACCGAACACAGGTGACTGATCTACTGGAGAAGATAGACAACATGGTGAAAGCAAACGGAGGAAGTTTCTACTCATGTAAGATGTTCAGACAGATGGAGAGAGAAAAACAAGAACAACAGATGAAGATCCTGATGGACAGAGTCAGAGAAAGAGAAGAAGAGATGAAGAAACATGAAGAAGAGAAAGAAAGAATGAAGATAATGATGGAGGAAGAACGACAGAATCAGAGAAAGATAAAAGAAGAGGAACTCAGAGCAAGAGAAGAACGATATAAAAGAGAAATGAAGGAACAGGAGGAGCAAATGAGAGACGAGATGAAGCGTGTAAAAGAGGAGTTTAAAAATGAAATAAAGGAGTTGAGGAAAGAAAAAGAGGGTGTAAAGAAAGAAAAAGAAAATCTTCAGATCAGATACGACACAGAAACAGACAGATTGATGAACAGAATAGAGAATGAAAGACAGAATCATGAAACAGACAGAAACAGAAGAGAAGAAGAGTTTAATGAGAAAGAGAAACGATATAAAACACTAATGAAAGAGAAAGAAGAGAATGGGGAATGTATGTGTGAGGAGATGAAGAGAGAACGAGAGGAATGGGAGAAACATAAACTAGAGGACAAGATAAGAAGAGAAGTAGAGGAGGACAAAAGAAGAGAGAAAGACAAAGAGATTCATAGACTGCAGAGTGAAATGGAGGGAATAGTGAGAGAGAAAGAGAGAATAGAAAGAGAGAAACAAGAACAACTAGAGGATTTAGAGAAGAGACTGAAAGAAAGAAACATGAGAGAAGATCAACAGAAGACTCTTGAAGACAAACTGAAACTCCTTGAAGAACAGCATGAAGATGAACTGAAGAGAAGACGAGTGAAGTGGAGAGAGGAATATGAGAGAGAGAATGAGAAGATGATGAGGAAGATCTGCTCTCAAACTGATCGTTCACTACAGGTGAGTCTTTGAGACTTTTGGTCTTTAATGTTTGTTCTGTTTGTAGTCACACTTACTCTATTAATAATAACCCACAACAACTCAGACAATTAAACAATTTAAGTCATTTTTACTGAATGATGTGTTGTTTCAACTCTAAAAGGTTACAGCTCACAGAAAACTGGAAACTGAATACAGCAAGTGGTCCTGGAGTCTCCGCAGAGCCATGATGGAAACTGAGAACAAACTACACAACAAAATAGAAAATGAAGCGATTCATGAGGTTGATGAAACTGATGTTCACAGAGAACTGAAGAAGACAAGTGAAGAAATGGAAAAATCGGCGTCTGAATTTTTTGAGAAAGATAAAGATATACTGATTCAGTGGAAAACATCATTTGAAATCAAAGATCTTCAGGAAAATATTGTGAGCGAAACAAAGAGGAAATTAAATGTGATTCTTCAGCAGCGAGACCTGAAGAAAAAGATTGATGCTCAGAGGACACATCACGAAAACACTCTTTATGAAAAGAGCAAAGAACTTGCCCTAAAACTCAAGGACAAAACACATGATGACAAAATTATGAAGAAAGAGTTTGATTTGTTCTGGGAACAAAGTGTGAATATGATTATTAGAGACAGTCCTCTAATTAAAGACATTAACATCATGAGAGATGTGAGAGAGATCGCTAGTGATGTCTATGAAAGTGCTTCTGTAGATTACTGGAGGGAGAGCAGGGATATTTTCACTGTGCAGAGATATTCAGGTTATGTACACTTCAAGAAATCCAGTGGAATTACAACACATAAAGGTATCTTCAGAAAAATTAGAGAGATGCTTGGTTTCAATCTATCTGTGGAGGATAAAGCCCAAATAAGTTCATTAGTGTCAGATATTGTTCAGCAGACAGACACAATGATTCAGTCATTTAACATTTCAATGATTAGCTACAACATCAGCTGCATTCAACAACTCATAGGTTACATCAGAGCAAGAGTAATAGATCATGAGGAAGGACAGGTGAAATATGTTTTCAAGAATGAATTCTTCATTGATTTGGTTGTTTCCATCTGTAAGAGAGCAAACAAGATGATCACTGATCAACACAGACTGTTCAAAGATGCCAATGATCCTGTTCTCTATTTGGAGAGGAAGAGAGAAGAGTACTATAGTATTTTCCAGAAATACTGTCATGGAGCCACACCAGCTGTTATTTTTGGTGAGATCATCTGTCAGAAACTGAAAGAGCCCATTGAGCAGAGCATCTACAAGAAGACTGCCAGAGATTTAGCAGATGAAATTAGATCAAACTGTAAATCACTGAATGGAAACAGATCAAATCTGGAGAAACACATCCTGAAGACACTGGCAGAAGAGGAGGATTTTAGCAAATACATGAACTACATTAATTATCCCAGAGATCACTTCAAGAGTTTCATCAGAGATGAAGTCAGTCACTACATCAATGATCGTTTCAGAGTCAGTGTTTTAACCAAGATGAAGGAGAACATTAAACTCCTGAAGCAGAAGATCATGAAAGCAGCTCATGAATCTACTGAACATGTTCAAGACAACAGAGGAGATGCTGGTTTGTGGTTGAAGAGTTTCACACAGCAGCTCTCAGATGAGCTGATCTTCTCTGAAAAAGAACTCAGTGGAGTCAAACATGATGATGTTGAGGATTTCAACCTCCTAGAAGATGTGATAAAGAAAGAACTACCTGCTATAATGACTGTTATCAGCTGTAGAATCAACACAAAGACATTTCCATCAAAGCTAGACTATAACTTGAGGCCAGATGAGCTTCTGATTGATCACTTCTGTCAGTGCTGTTGGGTTCAGTGTCCGTTCTGTAAAGCCGTCTGCACCAACTCCACAGAAAACCATCATGGAGATCACAGTGCTGCTTTCCACAGAGTGACTGGAATTAATGGCACATATTACAGTTTAACACAGAATACCTGTACTGATACTTGCACAAATTTAGTGCCAAATAATCTTAATGTTAATACACCGTATGGAAGATGTGTTTGGAAGAAAATCAAAATAGCAGGGCCTCAAAATACAATCTGGAGCATCACGTCTGATCTCTCTGAATTGCCCTACTGGAAGTGGTTTGTGTGCAGATTCCAGCAAGATCTGGAAAAACACTATAATAAAAAATTTGAGGGGAGCAGTGTGATTCCACTTGAATGGAAAAAAACAAACAAAACAGGAAGCTATTAAGAGTTTGGATAAATACAACTAATGGAGAAGATGAAGACTGAGACTCTCGTGTCTCCTCTCAGATTCAAATCACAGTCAGAAATGAGTTTCATTGAGACTCTGAGCTCATCTACAGCTCAGAAAATCAGAGCTTCATAAAATACAGACGAGGATTCATCAGACATGCATGACGGTTAAAGCTTAAAATGTTTGATCTCTATGATAAGCCCAAAAAAGATAGGAGTATTATTGATGAAGCCTGTTGATAAAATATTGCATGTGTAAATATAGAAAGGTCTCATAGTGGTTGTTAAAACTCAGTGCTGGTAATCAGATAGTCAGAGGAAAATGTGAGAAAGAAATTGTGCTTTGAAATCAGACTTGTCTGAGACCAGTCAGTCTGATTTATATCCAAATCCAGTGCTAATGTACTTCATACAAATGTAACAGGACAATGCATTGCTGTTAAAAACAAACTCGTCCAGTGGCCTTTTATAGCGATTTCATGTTATAATGTTATTTTCTTTTGACCATAGGAAATAAAATGTTAAAAAACACGATTACTGTGAAGATCTCTATAGTAGTTTTTTATCCCCTTTATTCATTCACCTTGGCATTATTGTATTTATGTTCAGTGGTTTGTGTGCAGAAGGACTTCTCAGAGTCAAACTATATGTTCCCAAAATAAACTAGAAATACCAATTTGTGCATCATTGTGCATTTTGTATCATGTTGTCTTTCGGTTTCACATGAATTCCGTCAATGACATTCAAATGCTATTTTAATTTGATTGAAATACAAACCCTCAATCTGTTGTAAAACTGAATCTTTACTAAAAGTCACCAATTCTTTCTGAGAAAGTCATTTCAAGAGTGCAACAGAAACAGACCAATCAGATTTTTTTTTTTAACGTTCAGCTTCAGACAATGTTTCTCTCATGAAAAAAGAGGTTAAACAAACGTTTGTTGGTGGATCAACATTTCACGAACACACAACAAACAAAACAAAAAGTGCTAACCATATTCCCTGGTCGTCTGTCAACAACATTTCAAAGTGAGATATGACTGTCACCCTGAGCTATAATGCTGAGTTTTCCTCATGAATGCAGTTTTTGGCTCTCTTTTTATTTTATTTTTTTAGGCTAAAAAGCAAGTAGACATCTGGAATAATTGATTCTTTAAAAACGTAAAACGAACATTGACTTAAAGCTTGTCATTTCTGATTTTTATCCTCTGAACAGAGAACACTGGTGAACTGGTGACGTTTGACTCTCGCATAATTTTTGAAATGCCATTTTCAACAATTAAGAAAATACAGCAAATAATATTTAAAAACGTATTTGAGAGTATTTGCTCAGGTTACATTCAGTAAAAAATATGTTTCGAAAAAGCACATTCAGAATCACTTTTGTGATTTTTTTTTTATATTTTCAGCTCTTAGGTCCTTATAGCTTCCTCTGGTGGACACTAGAGTGCGGATCGGGCCGCATTTTTCTGTCCGAGCCCGGCCCGCGTCCGACAGAGCAGTAACCGAGCCCGACCCGAACCCGACAGGCATTAAGATATTTATGTCCGAGCCCGATCCCAGCCCGACTCAGTTAAAATCTTTTTTTTTTCTCATACTAATGACACGTGCAGTTTTTTGTGTGGAAAGCCCGCTTTTATTAAGCAACTGTAAGAAGGCGTTCGGAAATGTCAACAGATGAGCGCATCAGTGCACACGGGGCAAAAAGCGCTGTTATAACACAGGCGCACTATCGCGCTGATGTAACCGAGCCCGACCCGAACCCGAGCATCCTTTCTAAATATCTGTCCGAACCCGGCCCGGCCCGTCGGGTTCCGTCGGGTACCGTCGGGCTCGGCTCGGGTATCCAACCTCTAGTGGACACTCTTGTGTTTATGATCCACATCTTAGCTCACATTTCTGTTTGTTGTCATTTCTACTGTTCAGTAGTTTGAATATATTGATTAGATATTGTTCAGCATTTTCACTTCTGCTATTTTATTAGGCGTTGGCATCTTCAGCACAAACAAAGATGCTCACCTTGATCTCTTCTTGTTACTGGCTATAAATGATGTATATTATAGGTGCCCCCTTAAATAAATAAATAAAGATGTTACAGCAATATCTACCTCACCTTCTACAAATATGAGGCCTGAAATTATCCTACATGTGATCTTACAAACAATTAAATCCTTTGCATATCCAGATTTATTCCAGATGGGTCTTGAAAAGTAAAAAAACAAACACCAAAAAAAAAAAAAAAAAAAATGTTGAATAAGATTATTATTTTTTCCGAATTAAAAGGTGGTTTTAAATGCAGCTGTGTCTCAGCACATTCGCTTAAATCGAATTGCAAAATTCACTCATAATCACACCACTTTAGAGCCTTTTTTATTTTCTTCTTTCTGTCACTTAATGGAGTTTGGGTTCCTTGCCACTATTGACTTTGGCTTGCTTAGTTGGGGAAATGTGATATTAAATAAATAATTGATATTCAACAATATTTTATTTGATTGCACAGACACTATCAAATGAGAACTGAACTGGGGTGCATTTCCCCTACAACTCACTGCTTATCTTCATAAAACATTTTAGAATTGATTACAATACTTACTAGCAATAAAATGTAAACAATACAACTGTCACGTTGGGAAGGATGAGATCAGGGTCCAAATGCAGGGGGGTGTTCCATAAAACAAGTTTACCAAATAAGTCAGGCTTATTTCAGTTAGTCTGACTTATTTTGAGCCAAATCAAGTGACAATAATTCTAAAATAGACTAGAATAAACTAAAAGTAAGTAAGACTAAAAAAGTAAGACTAACTAAAATAAGCCTGGCTTATTTGGTAAATTTGTTTTATGGAACACCCCTCTGGTGAGGAATGATTTAATTAAATAAACACAAATAAACAAACAAAAGGCCAACACTGCACAACAAAACACAAGCAAGGTAAGAGCAAGAACATAAACTTCAGGAACGAGAAAGACGGAAAACAAACTACACAGAAGACAATGCAACCAGGACGAGTGTTGGGAAGGGGAGACTAATATAGTGCGTGGTAAATGATGAACAGCTGTGGGTGCAATGAGTGACATGTGCGCACAATTAGTGGAGTGGGGTGCGGGAGGAAGGGAGACAGTGACCTCTGGTGGGGAAAGGAAAACACACAGCCCAGAGTCATGACAACAACTTTTAACTCTGTTAATTCCATTAACTCTGAAAAATGCAAGGCTACAAGTGATACAAATGTGATCTAAGAAAATAAAGGAAGTGAGATCAAGTTTAGTTTGAAGGAAATAAGACACAATTAGACAACAACTGAATACAGTAAATAATAACAATAATAACAACAACAACAATGTAAAAAATAACAAATATGTTTGCAACAATGGATGTCCATGCATAAAATTGCAGTATTTTTAATTTATTAGTTAATAGTCAAGTCAAGTCAAGTCACCTTTATTTATATAGCGCTTTTAACAATACAGGGGGGTGTTCCATAAACCAAGTTTACCAAATAAGTCAAGCTTGTTTCAGTTAGTCCGACTTATTTTCAGCCAAATCAAGTGACAATAAGTCAGACTAACTGAAATAAGCCTGACTTATTTGGTAAACTTGGTTTATGGAACACCCCCCAGATTATGTATATATTGTGTACCTTATATTAGGCTATTATTATTATTTTAATAACTGGTTAGGGCTAGATTTCTTTTAACGCCTGACAATTATGCCAATAAAGTTTTGACTTTATGATTTATGCCCGTGTGTGACAATAAATGAGCATGTTTTCATTTACAAATGAAACTACGTGAATGATTCATTCCTCAGTAAAACAGTGTAGTATGTATATAGTCTAGTCTATTAATTAGACGGAACAAAATAAAATGTTCAATTCAACCTTTAAGCTACATTCCAGTGAAAATCAGTCATATGTTTGATGTTGCGTTCTCTTCTAAAATGTTTTATTTTAATCTAATATCAGGTGGTTATGTGTTTAATTCCGTGTGAATATTCCCAAACAGTATGACAATGCATTCTATGTGTGAGATAAGTGATTGTTGACATATTACTATCAACATCTAAAATACACGTTTGTATTCAAGTAAAAAATGGATGACAAATACGCCTTTTGTATGGAATTAAATAGCAACCACTTTGAGTGCCTTGTGTTTCCTATTTACTTTCATATAAAAGCAACAGAACTGAAATCATGTTTATCAGCAACACATATCTGCCTTTGAACTCGTAGGTATATGTTCCGTTTCCAGAGCTCTGTTCCGCTTTCCTACAGCATATTTCAAGGACAATGTAAGCATTATTTTACAATGAATTAATCAATAAAATGGTATCAGATAGCAAAATTCATGTGGCCCAGATCCGGCCCAAACCAGGCGCTTACATCCGGCCCACATACCGCATGGAATGATAACCATGAAATTACAGATAGACCAGAAATTACCATAATTTGCACCACTTAGCCTGGACTTTCTCACGTCCATAATGTTTATACGGCCCACTTGCTGAATGAAATTGTGACATTATGGCAGTTTACTGTATTTGCTAGATGTGGTTCACAAGCATTCCACAGGTCAGCTACAGGTCAGATAAGATTTAATATAAAAAACTATAACTTTACCCTAAACAGGCCACATACTGAATTTTACTCAATGACAATGGCAAGTAAATCATGGATCAACAAAATAACAATCACTAATTAAAACAAAAAAGCACAAAATAGCTTTGTAAGAAACACTTTATGAAAAAAATAAATCATTTATCAACAATGTTTTAACATTCAGTAAAGATAAATGAAAAATAGCCTTCTTTTGTTTAAAAAAGGTAGGAAGAAAACATTCCTGAAATAATTAAATCATGAACAAAAAACAGCTTTGAAAAAAAAAAAAAAACACTGTAGAAAAAAATTGAAAAAAGGGAATCCAACATTAAACATTCCTGAAATTAATGCATCATTTATTAGTATCAATTATTTAAATTTTTGCAAAATATTCAAAAACAAAACAAAAAAGTATACAGTCACAAAATAGCTTTATTAGAAACACTATAAACAATAACACAGAACAATACGTTTGTATAAGATAAAATAAACTTAACGATTCACAGTGTAAAACATAGCAATAGACACTATGTAAACATTTGTACTGTTCTTGACTGGACCAAGCAGTGTCATTGTGATCTTGTAGACCTTTAAATCATTTAAAAATGTTCTGGGGCCCAAGGCAAACACAGACATGGGGCCCTCTACATCTTTTGGTCCTCCTCGTAAAACTGTAAAATCTTATTTTCATAATATATTTTCTGTGCAATAATATTTATTGCCTATTCACAAGGAAGAGTTGCCATTGGTTGTAATATTTACCTTGGTTTCCAAGTAGGAAACTTTATCTCCTAACTGGATCTGTTTGCTGCTGCCTGAATTGGAAAAGTTGTCTTCTATCTTGTTTTACCAAAGCGAGAAGAAATACACGCCATAAATCATGTAAATGATCAATATGGACACATACATGTAAAATGATATTCTTCTTAACATGTTTACCTTTCTGCTTCTCTGATTTTGATGAGAATAAATGATGAACTACAGTCAAGCAAAATTAAAATAATATACCGTTTAAAAAGTGTACCTTTTTTTCTTTGACTTTCTCTTGCTCTCCCTTTTCTGCATCTGAACTTCTCTTCAGTCTTTGTGTCAGTCTCTCTCATATTCTCCCTTTTCTTTTTGTCTTTGTCTGCCTGTTTCTTAATCTCAGTTTTCTTTTTGCATTTGTCTTCTTTTCCTCTGTCTTGAATATACTTTCTTGCACATTAAGACTAAGTTCCTCTTACTTTTCTTACTAATACACTCAGCATTAATTGGTGAACAACAAATAAAAGGAATCCTAGGCTTCTGGTGTACTTTGTGTCCAAAGTACAGGGATGCTCAGTTCAGATTGCTAAAATCTGGCCTTGCGAGCCTTAGCCTCAGCAAATCTTGCAATCACAGATTCCATATCCAGAGACTTCCTGACTTCCTGCTCGATGGAGATGATAGCAAGTGCAGAAAGCCTGTCCTGAGACATGGTTGTCCTAAGGTATGTTTTGATTAGTTTCAGTGATGAGAAGCTTCTCTCACTTGAAGCTACTGTTACAGGGAGAGTGAGTAGTAGTCTTAAAGCTATACTCAAATTTGGATATATGTCAAGTATATTCTCTTTATATATATAGTCTAACATCTCAAATGGTGAAGAGATGTGCGTTGGAAAGGACCTAACTGCACCCTTTACCTCAAGCTTCAGGTCTTCTGCATCAATGTCATCCAATTTCTGTTCTAATCTGTGGCAGCATTCATCCAGCTTCCCTTCATTCTCAGTGTTTCTCATCGTTAGTAGAGAAAACCATAAAGCTTGTAGAAGATTTCCATATAGGAAAATCTGTCCTCTATTGTGTCCTCTGTCCTCTATTGTGACAAGAGCTGTATCTATTAGAGCCAGAAAAAACTCTATAGCCACCTCTAGAGAGCTTTTTGATAGAAATGACTTGATTTTTGAAAGGGAACGGAGATGAAAGAAGCTAGAACCTATTACAGCACTAACTTGATTATAAAATGTTAAGGAGTTGAGTTGAACACTTGCCCTGTGTTCGGGGAGACAACTTTTTTGACATCAGCAACACAAACAGTAAGAGTATCAAAAGTGAAATGTATATTCTTTGTCAGAGGCAAGGCAAGGCTAGTTTATTTATATAGCACATTTAATACACAATGGTAATTCATAAGAATTAAAATAATCATAATAACAGAATTTAAGAACATTTAAAATTTGATTTAAAATTCAAAGACAGTTCAAATGATTATACAAAGACAAAAAACAAAAACAACAACAACAAAATAGTAAAAATGATTATACATGAAATACAATGCAATCTGTTCGGACATATCACCGTGCTCATTCAATAAATGCACAACTGAACAGATGAGCTTAGAGTCTGCATTTAAATGTGGCTAATGTTTTAGCACATCTGATCAAGTAAATTTGTAGATTGTCAGTGTAACAGTGAAACGAGACGTTGTGTTTTCTAAAGCTAAACAAGGAAACAAGATAGAACCCAGTGGAACTCTGCAGGTTAAATTGCCTGCAGTCGAAAGAAAACTTCCAGTTTTTACCGTAAATCTCATATTAGTTAGGACAAATTTGAACCTATAGGTAAAAACACATTGGTGTCTCAGTTCTCTTTATCATTCAATTAATTGCTTTTCATTTCAAGTAAGGAAAAGATCTCCCAACTAAGTCTTCCTATTATGGACTATTCAGACATTATTTATCGAAATATTTCTGATACCAACTTAAAACCTCTAAAAAATAATTCATAATTATTAATGAAGGTTTGTTTTGAGATGTTCTTATAAAACGTATGTTGTATGAAGCTCTTGAATGGTTTTATCCTACATCTCGAAGGCAATGTCATTTATTTTCAAATGTATTTATTTTAATTGTCCTTCTTATTTAAAACTTATTTAAACGTTTTTAGTTTCATCTTCATCGAATTATTCCCTTTGTCATATGCAGTATCCACATTTTTCTGAAGTTGGTCGAAGGTCTTTCAAATCAATTACATCTTTTCAGGATCAACTTAATATATCATTTGAAAACAACCTGTTTATGTTTTTAATTTTGGGTTGAGAACTGCCACCAGGTCATATATATATATATATTTTTTGTACACTTCATTTTCAATAAAATTTTCTATTAATATTTCTGGTAAACTATATTTTTTATTTATATTTGGGTTTTCATTATTGTACTAAAATGTATATTATTTTGTATGTATATGTCTTTTTTATATAGTTTGCTTTAAATTGTAAGACTATATACAATTATCTAATTCACATCAAAAACGGCACATGCTATATTTAACATCTTTCTTTGGACAGTGATCAAAGTGGTTCTATAATTGTTTCATGCATTTTGACCTTTACCGTGATAAACCGTGAAACCATCAGAATCCAAAAACAAAACAAAGCAAACAAACAAAAGCCATACAGATTTTTGGTCAAACTGCCCAGCACCAGTTCATATGCATGTTAAGAATGCATTACCTGCGTAGGTATAAACTACCAATTGCTCAGTAATGTACCACACAATTTCCGAATACAACTCTTATGTACCCCTTCCCAATAGGCTACAAATTCAGCAGAGAATCCATGAGAATGCTTAGGACATCTGCTGAGGACGACACTGCACACCAGTGCCAACATCTGAGGAAGAGCAGGAACATATTTAGACAAATACACAAAGACAGTCTATCAGCATGTGTGCAGCTCTGGACACATATCCAGAATGTGTGGATCTGATGGACTCACCATGATTCCTGCCATCCCTAGAAACCCACCCAACACCAGAGGAGCTTTTGAGTTGAACATGCCCTTGATCGCATCGGGACAACTCTAACACACACATACAGAGAGAGAGAGATGAGCATACATTTTTTTTAAGGCCCCTTCACACCATGGATGATAACTATAATGATAAAAATATACATTTATGTTTTATACTCCCTTTTTACTCAAACATAACATTGTTCTCTTATACCTACATCTTTGTTCTATATATGTACACTATAATTACAGAAACATACACCGTAATTTCAGTTATGCAGTTCTTTGCTTGTTGTAATCTAAAGCGTTACCAAAATTATTGTCACCACTCTTAAGGACCATATGATAAGTGTTGATGTCAAAAAGCCTGAGCTGATACAGTTATTTTTTCAATATTGAAGCATTATGGTGGCATTTGCTTAATAGGACTTTTTTGTCACATTTTCTTAATAGCCAGGTATCAGTCAATAAATGTTTGGTTTAAAACACTATTGCTTAGAAGCAAAATACTGAAAGGGTCAAGAGACAAACTAAAGCAAACCTTGACCACAATTATGGTGGCATTGTGTTGTTTATTTTTAACAGCTGAAGTCAGTTTGTAGTTTTTTTGTTTCTCTTTTCTTCAATGTTGTTGATTGTTAACAGCAGGTCTTCATCACTAATGCACAATCATCCTTTAATTAGTCACTTAATTATCTTATTAACTTTAACTCTTTTGGGATTGGGATTTGACTTGAGGCTTGCTTGGGTCTGAAAGGAATGGCTAGGATCTACCTCTGGTGGGTGGAATAAACATATGGCATGACATTTACTTTCTGACCCCTGGACTTCCCACCTCTGTATCTTTATAGTTGTCATCTGATGGTTGAATACTAACATATTTATTGTTATATATTTATGGTTATAGTTTTTGGTGTGAACAGGCTTTAAGACAAACAAGAAGTGACTTACTTTCGGAG
>NC_133361.1:2914841-3071764 GCF_049309525.1 Garra rufa
CCTTACAGCTCAGCTCTTTTTTACCACGACAGACCAGTACATCGAATATTTACTCAAAACTCACTTGTTTTCTAAATGCTATACCTCTAATTTGATAAACTGACCATTTTGTTTGATCAATCTGTACTCTCCATATCTGTCTCTTAGGTCTTGTCTTGTATTTCCAGTTTGTTATATTTGACTTCTTGTACGTTTGTTAACCTAATGTTTCTCTACTGATTGTGGTTTCTTTCAAAGTCTGTTCATATTATCTCGTCTACCCTCTCGTATACCCTCTCGTCCACCGGGGTAAACTCCAACACATGTAGGCTAAGCTGGGGGGCTATTAGTAACCCCACACCAGCCCACTTCCTCTCACCGCAGGCGACTCCAGAGTAGTGAAGAGTCCATCCCCTTTCGAGGAGTTGGCTTCCAGAGCCCGAGATGTGCGTGAAGGCGAGCCCGACTATCTCTAGTCAGTACCTCTCAACCTCCCGCTCCACCTCAGGCTCCTTCCCCCAGTGAGGTAACATTCCCTGTTCCTATAGCCAGATTCTGCGTCCGAGGATTGGGTCGCCGAGGCCCCCACTTTCGACCGCCATCCATCCCACAATGCACCGGTCCCCTATGGTTCCTCTCGCATGTGGTGGGCCCACAGGAGGGCGGCCCCACATCACTTTTTCGGGCTTAGCCCGACGGGGCCCCGCCACACCGTTGATTTTAACTGATTAGTATATAAAGGGATAGCAAACTCTAATTCAGTTATATAGAATTCAGGTTTTAATTAATTAGGTGATGCTATAAAAACGGGAGAGATTGACAGGGTTGAAAACTCAGAAGTGAAGACCAGTAGAATCATGGGTATTTTAAACAGAGTTCTTTATTGAGAACATGCTGCAGTCATCAAAAAGTCTAAGGCAGAGATACTTTGTAGTTCAGAATCAGAATGAGCAGCTATAGCAACCAGCCCCATTTCACTAGTCCTTATCCAATTAGAACTGCACTGCGGCATTAGGGCCCACAGGGACCACAGGGTGAGCATCCCCTACTGGCCTCACCATCTTCTAACACAACCTAGTTTTCCCAGGGGATCTCCCTTTCAGGTACTGACCAGGCTTAAACCTACTTAGCTTCAGTGGGCAACCAGTCTTGGGATACACAGGGTGATATGGCTGTGGCCTTTTATGATTTGTTCAAAGTTAAACATGTTTAATATGAGATTGAATATTATTTTGTCTGACCTTATAACCATACTGAAAGCAATCTTGAAAACAAATTTAAGTGAAGATGTTAACACTGTGAACTCAATGCTAACCAACAAGCGTATTCCATAACAAAGACGGTATCAGTTACTCAGTATGTACATTTAAAAATGTTTGTCACAGGAATCTTGTGGCATCGTGTGTAGTTACTACATGGTGTTAGTGTGTATGTGGAGTGCTCTAGCAAATTCTATATCTGGAGCACCTCTTTATTTGCTTTGGAGGACACTCTAAATGGCTGTCAGACTCAAAGCAGAGATTATCTTGCAGGATAGTTGATGCAATAGCCCTGTATTCTCCACTTCATTGGGCTTACAGTGTCTCACAGGGGCAGCCGTGGCCTAATGGTTAGAGAGTCGGACTTCTAACCTAAAGGTTGCAGGTTTGTGTGTGCACTTGAATGGGTTAAATGCAGAGCATTTAGGTCACCATACTTGGCCTCACTTCACTTCCTTTCCTTTCTTTTCCTTCTCTCAGAGTGAGAGCTCATTCTACCAGAGGAATAGCCCCCTCTTGGAATTTCCTCCAAGATTTTTCCAGGAGGAGTAGCCTTCTCTTGGAAAAATCCTCCAGATGGAATTTCCATCTGCACTGTTGCCATCGCAATACAATACAGGACAGACAACAACAGGAGAGACCCTGACCGAGCTTAAACCTACTTAGCTTCAGTGGGCAACCTTTTGATATGGCTGTGGCCTATTATGTGCTTTATTCAAAGTTAAACATGACTAATATGAGTTTGAATATCATTTTGCTTGACCATATAGCCACACTAGAAGCAACAATCTTGAAAACGAATTTAAGCAAAGATTATAAAACTGAATTCAGTGCAAACCAACAAGCGTATTCCATAACAAAGATGGTATCAGTCACTCAGTATGTACACTTAATGTTAAAAAAGGTTTAATCGTTATAAATTAGTTTATAAACGTGAGCAGTGTACTTCTAGAGAAGGCCGCCCACACACACTTTAGATTGACTGTGATTTTTTAATTTATTTTATTGCCTCTGGTGTGGACACCCAAATCGCTTGTCGGAATCTTGTGGCATTGTGTGTAGTACATGGTGATAGTGTGTATGTGGCGAGCTCTAGCAACCTCTGGCTCTAAAGCACCTCCTTGTTTGCTTTGGAGGCCACTCTAAATGGCTGTCAGACTCAAAGCAGAGACTATCTTGCTGGACAGTTGATGCTATAGCCCTGGATTTTGCACCTCATTGGGCATACGGTGTCCTCTCAGAGTGAGGGCTCATTCCACCAGAGGGAAAGCCTTCTCATGGGCTTGGTTCGGCGAAATTTCTATTGGCACTGTTGAAAGCGTTTCCCATCGCATACAAAACAAGACAGACAACAACAGAAGAGAAAAAGGAAACTCTGCAGTTAATAATGTAACCTTGTGTTAAATCTGCATAATGTAAACTGCCATGCTATAACCTATAAACCGAACCAAACAAGATAGTGAAATTGAATGGAATAAGACTGCACGCGAGTCATCAACTGTCACTATCAGTCGAAAGATTCTGATAAAATTGCACTCAAAGCTAGGGAGGAACTATGTTTGCATATTAGATGTGAAAGGAGAGGCATATAAGCACACACACAGGCATGTCTACTCTTTGATGAAACAGATGCATTAAGCCTAGAGAAACTTAACTAAAAGTAGGCAAAAATTTGCTAAATAAACATGATACCTAATTAGATAGCCCTCTTTATTCTACTGAGTTACATATAGGAATAGGTGTCAGTAAAGTTTTAATGGTATTACTATTCTTACAATTCGGCTTATTGAACAAATTCTGATATTATTCTTTGGGGACCAACTCCACCTTTGAGTTTATCTAAATCTCACAGTTCAAACTGCTTGTTTCAAAGATGAACTTTATTTATTGTGAAACCTTTTGATGATTTTTTTTTGTTGTTGTCATATTGCTTGTAATGACTAGAACAGGTTTATCCAGGTTTTGTATTTCTTGATACATTATTCTGTCACATTTAGTGAGGACATGGAATCAGACCTGAAAGATCTGAAGATGATTGTTTTTTGTATGAGTGCGTAGAGCAGATGATTGACTAAAACGCTTCCCACATTCAGTGCAGTGATACGGTTTCTCTCCGGTGTGGATCCTCTCATGTGCTTTCAGATCTCCTGACTGAATGAATCCTTTGTCACAGTGTGAACACTTATAAGGTTTCTCTCCAGTGTGGATCCTCTCATGTGTTCTTAGATGTGATGACTGCTTGAATCTTTTGTTGCAATGTAAACACATAAAAGGTTTCTCTCCACTGTGGATCCTCTCGTGTGTTTTCAGGTCTGCTGACCGGCCGAAACTCTTGTCACATCGTGAACATTTGTGCTGTTTATCTCCACTGTGGTTCCTCTCATGTGTTTTCAGATGTGTTGACTGATTGAATCTCTTGTCACAGTATGAACACTTGTAAGGTTTCTCTCCAGTGTGGTTCCTCTCATGTATTTTCAGATATGTTGCCTGATTGAATCTCTTGTCACAGTGTGAACACTTGTAGTGTTTCTCTCCAGTGTGGATTCTCTCATGTATTTTCAGGTATGCTGCCTGATTGAATCTCTTGTCACAGTGTGAACACTTGTAGAGTTTCTCTCCAGTGTGAATCCACTCGTGTGTTTTCAGGTGTACTGACTGACAGAATCTCTTGTCACAGTGTGGACACTTATAAGGCTTTTCTCCAGTGTGAGTCCTCTCATGCAGTTTTAAACAGTTTGATGTAGTAAAAGTTTTTCCACAGTCAAAGCACATGTACTCTCTCACACCAGTATGGATTTTCTGATGTATTTTCAAATGTTGTCGTAATGAAAAACTCTTTCCACACAAATTACATGAATGTGGCTTCTCGGCTATATGAACTTTCAGGTGCGTTGTCAGAACTGAAGCCCACAAAAATGTTTTCCCGCACTGATCACATGTGTGTCGCTTCCCTCCAGTGTGGATGTCCATGTGATCCTTAAGGGTTGATAATCGTGTGAAACTCTTTCCGCACTGATCACAAGTGAACGGTTTCTCTCCAGTGTGAAGTCTCATGTGAAGCTCAAGATGATGTTTGCGTGTAAAGCTCTTTCCACACTGAGTGCAGGTGAAAGACTTCTTGGCCTTTAAATTTTTCTGTTTAGGTTTTTGTCCATCTCTGACATGGTTTTTCTTCTCAACTTCACTTAATTCTTCTTTCTCCTCATTGTCTTCAATCAACTCTGAAATCAAAGTAAAAACAGTACATTTTCAGTAAATAATAAAAAAAAAATTCAAAAGTACAAAAAAATTAACTGTGATTTAACAGTGGAAAGCACACAATTGGATAACAAAATTTTGACTTTAAGTGTTTTGGAAGAGGATCCAGTTGACAGGAGGTATCTAAACGGCTACAGTCAACATTATGTGCAGAAGTAGAATTCAAGGTGGTAGAGATTCAGTAGACTGCAAAAGCTTAAAAACAATAGAGAACAGCAATCTAGTATTTTATTCACTTTACACTGACCAAAATTATAAACAAAACACTTTTTTGCCCTCATTTTTCATGAGCTGAACTCAAAGACCTAAGACTTTTTCTATGTACACAAAAGGCCTATTTCTCTCAAATCTTGTTCACAAATCTGTCTAAATGTGTGTTAGTGAGCATTTCTCCATGATGAGATAATCCATCTACCTCACAGGTATGGCATATCAAGAAGCTGATTAGACAGCATGATTATTGCACAGGTGTGCCTTAAAATGGCTGCACACTCGAGGATTTTCAAATCTTAACCGATTTTTAAACCATGGTAGACCGCAGCCATGAAGACACTTTCTACAGATTTTTAGCCTAAATCCCTCTGAACGCGCACACTAGACGATTCGACCAGACCGCGAGCCCACGCACTTGTTGACTGTAGGAACTATTTCACAGTGACACAAAATCTCACGGAGACTCGCGAGATAAAACATAACTAGAGAAGGACAACAAATGGAAGATAACGTACGTTGTCAGCTGGCTCTCCCGGTGCGCTTTCTGTTTCACTGTGAAAAACAAAGAATGAAGAAGAATATGGGAGATGTATTCTGCTTTTGTGGCCTTTTTATGGCGGTCACATTTCAGCTATAGAAGCACGCAACATCTGGTAAGTGATGCTTACTTGCTTGCTCTCATTGGCTATCACGTCAGAGGCAGCCCGATCAAAAATCCTTGATTGGGAGCAGATAAATAATCGGAATGACACCACACAACAGAGGATTTTTGGACAACTAAATCATTTGCGGCAAGCCTCAAACCGGGTTACGTATTTACTTATAACCACACCAGCCCAGGACCTCCACATCCAGCATCTTGACCTTCAAAATTGTCTGAGACCAGCCACCTAAACAGTTGCTGCAACAATCGGTTTGCATAACCAAAGAATATCTGCACAAACTGTCAGAAACAGTCTCAGCGAAGCTCAATTGCACGCTCGTCATCCTCATCAAAGTCTTAACCTGACTGCGGTTTGTCGGCGTAACTGACATGGACAAATGCTCTCATTCAATGGTGTCTGGCACTTTGAAGAGGTGTTCTCTTCAAGGATGACCCCCGGTTTTCACTATACAGGGCAGATGGCAGACAGCGTGTATGGCGCTGTGTGGGTGAGGGGTTTGCTAGGGGCAGCCGTGGCCTAATGGTTAGAGAGTCGGAATTGTAACCCAAAGGTTACAGGTTCGAGTCTCAGGCCCGGCAGGGATTGTAGGTGGGGGGAGTGAATAACCAGCACTCTCTTCACCCTCAATACCACGACTGAGGTGAGTCCCTTGAGCAAGGCACCGTACCCCCAACTGCTCCCCGGGCGCCGCAGCAATGGCTGCCCACTGCTCCGGGTGTTTGTTCACGGTGTGTGTGTGTTCACTACTGTGTGTGTGCACTTGGATGGGTTAAATGCAGAGCACAAATTCCAAATATGGGTCACCATACTTGGCCTCACTTCACCTCCTTTCCTTTCCTTTTTCCGAGGTCACTGTAGCTACCACATCATGTATCCAGATCAGATGGTCACTGCAGTCCCCGGATCCAGTCTGTACCCAGCCCAGAAGGAGGATCAGCACCTAGAGACAACCTCTACTGCCCTGAATGTAATCAGAAACCATGCCAACTAGATGACCCCAGAGACAGTTCATCAGTGAAGACCTCATCACCTAGACGGCCATTGGCGCAAGACTGCAGGAACCGGATGAGTCCTCTGCCATCTGTCTTTGCAGCAACATGGAACTACGGTAAAATTAGTCTGTTTCCTTCTAATTCTAAGGTCACCGTAGCCACCAGATCCAGTCTGTATTCAGATCAGATGATCACTGCAGTCCCCCGGATCCAATTCGTACCAAGAAGAGGGAAGGTGTATGTTATGGCCATTATTGTGCCATTCATCCACGACCATCACCCCATGTTGCATTTGTAGGATTTGTACACAATTCCTGGAAGCTGAAAACATCCCAGTTCTTGCATGACCAGCATACCCTCTGTCACCCATTGAGCATGTTTGGGATGCTGCGATTGGAGTATACGACAGCCTGTTCCATTTTTTTTTTTTTCTGCGTTTAACCCATCCAAGAGCACACACACAGTAGTGAACACTCACACCGTGAACACACACCCGGAGCAGTGGGCAGCCATTGCTGCGGCGCCCGGGGAGCAGTTGAAGGATTGGTGCCTATTGAAGAGGAGTGGACCAATGTTCAACAACCTGATCTACTCTATGTGAAGGAGATGTGTTGCACTGTCTGAGGCAAATGGTGGTCACACCAGATACTGAGGGAAGTCTAAGGTATATACACACAATCCCACACTGAATTTCACGACATGATTTAAATAGCCTAAAACTCTATTTGATATGTTTCTGAAACAAATTTCCATGACTTTTCCAAAAAAAAAAAAAAATAATAAAAAAAAAAATCTCATGGCTTTTTCAGGTTTTCATGTCCAAAGAAACTTACACCATAAAAAAAAAAAAAAACTTGGTTTACTAATGTACCAATTTACCATTACCTCTTGCTCCTCTAATCACATGCCTCTTTGTTCTAGAACAGGGTGTCACGGTTCAAATACAAGGAGGTCTGGGTCCAAATGCAGGTGAGGTAAGATGGAAGTTTAATTAACAAAATAAACAAACAAAGCAAAAGGCCAACACGGCACAACAATAACTTGAAACTTAAAACAATACAAAATAAACAGAACTGAAAACTCGGTCAAAGATCCAGAGAACACAGAACATACCAAACACGAGACAATGCAGACATGAATGAAGAGTGAGTGGAGATGATACTTATAGTCCTGATAGTAATTGTGAACAGGTGTGGGTGATCAGTGCTAATGACAAAACAGACGTGAAGAATCAGAGGAGTGAGTGCAAACAGCGACCTCAGGTGGCTGAGGGAAAACCCACAGCCCCGATCATGACAGTACCCCCTCTCTAGGGAACGGCTTCCAGACGTTCCCAAAACCAAAATTCTGGAGGGAGGAGGAACGGTGGAAGGTGCATCAGGGGGAGGGATGGCGGGCCAGGCCCATGCAGCGGAGTCACGTGAGCGGACCTCACCGCCAGAGGAACGCGAGCTGGCCTCGCCGCCAGCAGAACATCATCGGACGCTGCCGCCTGAGGAACGTGAGCTGGCCTCGCTGCCAGAGGGACGTCAGCGGACGCCGCCAGAGGAACGTGAGCTGGCCTCGCCGCCTGAGGAACGTGTGCTGGCCTCGCCGCCTGAGGAACATGAGCTGGCCCCGCCGCCTGAGGAACGTGAGCTGGCCTCGCCGCCTGAGGAACGTGAGCTGGCCTCGCCGCCAGAGGAATGTGAGCTGGCCTCACGGCCAGAGGAACGTGAGCTGGCCTCGCCGCCAGAGGAACATGAGCTGGCCTCGCCGCCAGAGGAACGAGAGATGGCCTCGCCGCCAGAGGAACGTGAGCTGACGCCACCGCCAGAGGAACGTAAGCTAACGCCGCCGCCAGAGGAACGTCAGCGGTCACCGCCGCGGCCGGAACAGAGAGAGCGGTCAACGCCGCGTCAGGAGCAGAGAGAGCGGTCAACGCCGCTTCCGGAACAGAGAGAGCGGTCACCGCCGCGTCCGGATCAGAGAGAGCGGTCACCACCGCGTCAGGAGCAGAGAGAGCGGTCACCGCCGCGTCCGGAGCAGAGAGCACGGTCACCGCCGCGTCCGGAGCAGAGAGAGCGGTCACTGAAACCAAAACCAAAATTCCGGAACAGAGAGAGCGGTCACCGCCGTGTCCGGAGCAGAGAGAGCGGTCACTGCCGCGTCCGGAACAGAGAGAGCGGTCACCGCCGCGTCAGGAGCAGAGAGAGCGGTCACCGCCGCGTCCGGAGCAGAGAGCGCGGTCACCGCCGCGTCCGGAGCAGAGAGCGCGGTCACCGCCGCGTCCGGAACAGAGAGAGCGGTCACCGCCGCGTCCGGAACAGAGAGAGCGGTCACCGCCGCGTCAGGAGCAGAGAGAGCGGTCACCGCCGCGTCCGGAGCAGAGAGAGCGGTCACTGCCGCGTCCGGAGCAGAGAGCGCGGTCACCGCCGCGTCAGGAGCAGAGAGAGCGGTCACCGCCGTGTCCGGAGCAGAGAGAGCGGTCACTGCCGCGTCCGGAGCAGAGAGCGCGGTCACCGCCGCGTCAGGAGCAGAGAGAGCGGTCACCGCCGTGTCCGGAGCAGAGAGAGCGGTCACCGCCGCGTCAGGAGCAGAGAGAGCGGTCACCGCCGCGTCCGGAGCAGAGAGCGCGGTCACCGCCGCGTCCGGAGCAGAGAGCGCGGTCACCGCCGCGTCCGGAACAGAGAGAGCGGTCACCGCCGCGTCCGGAACAGAGAGAGCGGTCACCGCCGCGTCAGGAGCAGAGAGAGCGGTCACCGCCGCGTCCGGAGCAGAGAGAGCGGTCACCGCCGCGTCCGGAACAGAGAGAGCGGTCACCGCCGCGTCCGGAACAGAGAGCGCGGTCACCGCCGCGTCCGGAACAGAGAGAGCTGTCACCGCCGCGTCCGGAGCAGAGAGCGCGGTCACCGCCGCGTCCGGAACAGAGAGCGCGGTCACCGCCGCGTCCGGAACAGAGAGAGCGGTCACCGCCGCGTCCGGAACAGAGAGAGCGGTCACCGCCGCGTCAGGAGCAGAGAGAGCTGTCACTGCCGCGTCCGGAGCAGAGAGCGCGGTCACCGCCGCGTCCGGAACAGAGAGAGCGGTCACCGCCGCGTCAGGAGCAGAGAGAGCGGTCACCGCCGCGTCCGGAACAGAGAGAGCGGTTACCGCCGCGTCCGGAACAGAGAGAGCGGTCACCGCCGCGTCCGGAACAGAGAGAGCGGACGCCCTCCCTCGAAAAAATGCTTCTGCCCTCGACATAAAGTAGGGGCGTGTCCGCGCCGCCTCAGCATTAAGGGCATCCATCGCCGCCAAACAGGCGTAGATGGTCTCGAAGCGAGCGGCTGACGCCGCCTCGAAAGACCTCTCACCCGCTGGACCCACTGTGGATGTCTGCATTCTGTCACGGTTCAAATACAAGGAGGTCTGGGTCCAAATGCAGGTGAGGTAAGATGGAAGTTTAATTAACAAAATAAACAAACAAAGCAAAAGGCCAACACGGCACAACAATAACTTGAAACTTAAAACAATACAAAATAAACAGAACTGAAAACTCGGTCAAAGATCCAGAGAACACAGAACATACCAAACACGAGACAATGCAGACATGAATGCAGAGTGAGTGGAGATGATACTTATAGTCCTGATAGTAATTGTGAACAGGTGTGGGTGATCAGTGCTAATGACAAAATAGACGTGAAGAATCAGAGGAGTGAGTGCAAACAGCGACCTCAGGTGGCTGAGGGAAAACCCACAGCCCCGATCATGACACAGGGATCCTCAAATCTGGCCCACGAGATCTACTTTCCTAAAAAGTTTAGATCTAACCCTAATCAAAATCACCTGAGCATGCTAACCAGTGTCTTCAGGATCATTAGAAAATCACAGGAAGGTGAGTTTGATCTGGATTGGAGCTAAACTCTGAAGCGCATTGGACCTCCAGGGTAAGATTTGAGGAACCCTGTTCTGGGACCTCGCAATTTACAAATTAATCACTGATGGAGCCCATTATATTAAACAACAACCATGTCATCCATAGTAGATAAACCACTTTTCTGGAGAAAATGGCAAGATCATTGGCAAAAGCAGATAAATCACTGGACAATATACGCAAATAAGATTTTTCCTGTTACAACTAACCAAATCAAAAAAAAAAAAAAAAAAAAAAAAAAAAAATTCCTAAAGCTTTATAATCGTTACCATTATAAATAACGAATGAAAAGTCAACACCAACCTGTTTGTTCTTCAGTATCTTCAGTGTGTTTGATTCCGCAGGGTTCTGGTTCTATCATCTTCTCTCTGTCCTCTTTAATAAAGTCTTGTGAGAATGTGTGATTGTTGAAGGAGGAGCTTCACTTAGCATGAATTTCTGTGTGGAAAAGCAGATTTGCCAAAATCAACAATAAATCACAGAGGCATTACAATTTGTATCTGTGAACCATCATATTACTATATTATAGTAATATATTTAACATCATGACTTAAGTGAGGTGAGACAGACGAGACAGTGGCAGAAGATTTAGTTTGCATTCAAAATGCAAAAGCGCCTAAACACGTTTTAAACACATTTCGGGTTTTGAAAAACTTGATAACTTTTGCCATTAATCTAAGGTGATTTTGAAAGTGTTTTAAACATTTGTTTTTGTTTGGTTCCACTGTGTTTGCTGGTTTTCCATTTTTATTTTTTTTTTATTTATTTTTTTTACTTTGTGTAAGTTATTTGTTATTTTATATTAGGCTTATAGCATGGTGTGATTTATCCAAATTTAAAATTAATTAAAAGTGAGTTTGTCATTTCTGTCCATTCAATCAATTGATGCCAAATTGACGCCACTAATTAGAAAGAGAAAGTGAAAGTAAAAGGCGCACATGCATTTACAAGCTATTGAAAAGAAAGGACTAGAGGGAACACACAAACATACAAATGAATGAAGGCATAGTTATATGTGAATCAATACAAATTTGTGCTTTTGTGTTTTGGCCTCATGTGATTGAACTGTTCTCAACTGTCAAAAAACATGCACAATATCTATTCCAAGATGAAAGTAAATTTGAGTTTATCTTTTAAAAAAAACCTCACAAGCCGTTCAAATGAAGTAAAAATAAATACGAATCATGGAGCTTGAATGGAGTTTGCTCACTAGATGCAATATCAGTCATGCCTTTTATCATTTGCACTGTTCGCTATTTCAAAGCAGTTATTTTGCAGCGACACAGAAAGTAACTGACTCAATGAAGTTTAACTCAAGGTGATCGCCAGGGTCCAAGCAAAATGGCTTGTAAGATGCTGCAGTTACTCAATGGACATTGGACATGTCTCTTTTTCAAATTAATTGTGAGTCTGATAGCTTCACAAATATATGGTCAATACCATTATATAATTGGGTTTTAAAAGAAATAATGGTCTATATTCAACTTCATATACAATGTTTTAATACAAGTCAATTTATATTCACTGTCTTCAAACTGAGATCGTTCTAGTGTGGACAAAAGTAGTATTGCAACCTTTATCTCTGAATCATATTAACATAAAAGGCTAATTGTTATTTATTTATTTAGTTAGTTATTTTTGTGAATTAATACAGATGTTTAATGATTACTTTTACTGATAATACATCCAAAGTCAAATGCACTGATTCGGCATCTTATGCCATGCTTTAGTCGTGCTGCAGCATCCTCAGCATCCCTAGTTTCCACACCCATGCTATCAGATCTCATTACATTCAGCATTAGCAGCATTATCACTCCAAACATCACACGAACATTGAAAAACACCACATCGCTCAGGTCTGAATGAAATAACTCGTTTTCCTCACATGCTTGTTGTCTGCTGCTCTTTATTTAACATCGATATCTGACAAAAAAATGACAGAAATGTACAGCCTAACCGGACTTTACTCATTTGTGAAACTAATTGTCCTGAACACCTCCGTATTCAACTCATCTTTTATAAACGGAGGAATGTTAAAGACAATATGATGATTCTGCCGGTTGAACAAAGGACATTTCGTAAATAAAAGTCTAAATTCTGCACTGAAACCACGTTATCAATAAAATTACTACAGCACTATTCATATTTATAAGAGAAGCTCTTCTTTACCTCTTAATGCTATAACCCCCAAACTTTAATAGCGCAAAATAAGATACGCCAGACAGCAAACCGCAAATGACAGAAGAAAAAGAGGACTCTCTCTCACCTTACAGATCGCTCACTCACTCGCGCATGCGCACACAAGTCAGCCTCACAAGCCCTGAAGAGTGGAGCCAGAACATCTCGATCGCCCCCAGGTGTCTGGACCCAGTATAGTTCATAAACCTCTCTCTGTATAATCTAATAAAACGTGAGGCAATCTAAATAAATCACACTTCAAATATATGTATTTATTTATTCATTTATTTATTTAGTTAGTTAAATAAATTGTAAATAAAAAAAATAATAATAATAATTAACACTGCTAATGTAAGTTTTTTTTATAATTTAACTGATGAAACATGAACCAGAATCAGAATGAGCTTTATTGCCAGACATGTTTACACATACTCGGAATTTGTTGTAGTGACAGAAGCTCCACAGTGCAACAGAATGACAGTGACAAGACGACACAGATTATAAAAAAGTACAATATACAAGGATACAAGGCAGACAATGTGCAAAAATAGCAAAGACACAATATAATTGCTATGTACAAGTATATTGACTCATCTGTACATATTGGGTATTTTTATAAGAATAAACTAGAGATGCAATGCAATGCTAATTAACAGCCTTTATCACTTTATGGAGCACTATACAATAATGATTTTCCATCAGTCTGTCATTTGAAACCACATTAGATCACAAAAGGAAGTTATTTCAAAAACTCAATTGATGAAGCTCAAAATCTGGAGCAAAAACAAGTCATTAATATGTTCACAATAGACAGTAGGTTTGTGACAAGACTCAAAGGCTGACCACAATAAAAGGCCACTCACAAGAGAGTCCGGAAACCAGTTAGTATCTGGTGTGACCACTATTTGCCTCATCTCCTTCACATAGAGTTGATCAGGTTGTTGATTGTGGAACATTGGTCCATTCCTCTTCAATGGCTATCTTACATATACTACAATAAAAAAATAAAATAAAAAATAGTTCATAGGAAGTCAAGTCAAGTCAAGATTATTTATACAGTGCATTTTACAATGCAAGCTGTCAAAGCAAACTTACAGTATTAAAATAAGACAATAAAGTGTCAATAATAATGCAAAGTTCCATGTTGCATCAAAGTCAAATTGGGGAGGACTCATCTGGTTCCCGTGGCCTTGTAGGGTAGGACCTATCCTGATGATCTGTCTCTGGGGCTCATCTAGTTGACACGGTATCCACTGACATTCGGCTGTAGGTGTTGATCCACCATCTGCTCTTGGTACGGACTGCAGTGACCATCTGAACTGGATACGGACTGGATCTGGTGGCTATGGTTATGGAACACTAGGAAAGTGTTCCATATTATTTGATGCTTCAGCAAATGTATTCAACAGCTCTAAAAAGCAAATTATAAAACTTGCTGAAGCTCCATTTCCGTCAGCATCATTAATGAAGAATGACGAATCAACACCAACCTGTTTGTTCTTCAGTGTCTTCAGTGTGTCCTGGATCTCTCCTCTTCTCCGTCCTCTTCAATAAACTCAGTCTGTGCAGATTTCAGCTATTCCTGATGATTTGATGCTCGTCTTCATTTGTAAACCGATGGGAATATTCCAGCATTTATTGCTGAATGTGTGATTGTTGAGGGAGCTTCAGTGAACATGAATTTCTGTGTGGAAAAGCAGATTTGTAAAAAAACAACAATAAAGCAAAGAGGCATTAAGTGTTGTCTTGTTGTGAGTCCTTATATTTCAATATTATATATTGGACATAGTTGTTCGCAATGTTGCTGTAACTAGCTGATGGTTTCTTAAACAACAACTGCGATTATCTTGCGGACATCGCAATTAAAACTAACTTTATCGCGTTATAATAGAGACTTTTACAAATTTGATCTGCCAAAATACTTAATATTGAGTAACATTATGACTCGAAACAACATCGATGAACACGTTACATTACAATTAAAACATCGAAACAATTAATCAGATAAACATAAAAAAGCAGGTTTTAATGAAACCAACACTTTTGGTGCAGCTCTTTATTTATTTAAATGTAATGCAAACACACGGTGTCCGATGAAAACAAGGCAGTGTCTAACTGAGATTTACAGCCTAAAGGGACTTTCATCATTTGTGAAACTATTTGTCCTGAACAACTCTGTATTCAACTCATTAAACACAATATGATCCTTCTTGCCGGTTGAATGAAGGGCATTTCTGGAGTAAAAGCCTCCTTTCTGCACTGAATACACGGTAACTATAAAATTACAACAGCATTATTCAAATTCATATGAGAAGCTGACCTTTACCCCAAATTCCTGTTACCCCCAAAAATTGACCAAACAGATGTTAGCATGTGTCTAATCTGTGATCTAATGTGTAGCGTCTTATTAACTCACTGTCATACCTTGTGTGCAACACATTCTTCCCCCTTTTCATATTTTGTCCACTGCTAAAGAACCCCTTTAAAATATTTCTGAATGACCTTTTTCCTTTACTAGGATGTTTTCTTTAATTTTAAGTGGAAACACCCAAATTTCTAAGAATTGTCTTAGAATTTTGTTACTAGGAGTAACTCTTTGCACAAAGCATGTTCATGAATATGGGCCCTGGTGTCTTCCGCAGAGTACTTTATAGTTTTATTTATAGTCTTTGTGGTTTATATACATTTAGAGGACAGTGCTTGGAAATGGAGACAAAGCACCTTAAGCAAAGCAGGTATAGCAATCTGTCCCGTTTCAATCGGGCTCATTTGATTCATAATAAGAGAACAGGAAACACAAACTTCAACTTAGTTTCATTTATATCATGAAGCAAAAATGATAAACAAGAATACAACTTTTTGACATTGTTCTTTCAGCAGGAACTCCATCTTTGAGTTGATCTGAATCTCGGGTCAAACTGCTGGATTTAAAGACAAAAATTAACTTGGTTAATTGTGAAAACATTTCTTTGTCAAGTTACTTGTAATGACAGATTCATCCAGATTATATTTCATTGCTTGATATATTACTGTGTCACATTTGGTGAGGACGCAGCATCAGATCTGAAAGTGCTGGATCTGAAGATGATCTACTTACTGTGATTGTTTTTTGTATGACTGCGAAGAGCAGATGACTGATTGAATCGCTTCCCACATTCAGTGCAGTGATACGGTTTCTCTCCAGTGTGGATCCTTTCATGTATTTTCAGCGTTCCTGGCAGCCTGAATCTCATGTCACAGTGTGAACACTTATAAGGTTTCACTCCGGTGTGAACACTCTCGTGTGTTTTCAGATGTGGTAACTGAGTGAATCTCTTGTCACAGTGTGAACACTTGTAAGGTTTTTCTCCAGAGTGAACCCGCTCATGTAGTTTTAAACAGCTTGATGTAGTAAAAGTCTTTTCACACTCAAAGCACATGTACTCTCTCACACCAGCATGTATTTTCTGATGTACTTTCAGACTTTGTAGTAATGAAAAACTCTTTCCACACAAATGACATGAATGTGGCTTCTCCTTTGTATGAACTCTCAGGTGTGTCTTCAGGTTTGAAGCCCACATAAATGCTTTCCCGCACTGATCACATGTGTATGGTTTTTCTCCGGTGTGGACGTTCATGTGGACATCAAGAAGCCGTTTGTATGAGAAACTCTTCCCGCAGTGATCACAAGAGAACGGTTTCTCTCCAGTGTGAACTCTCATGTGAACCTCAAGATGACTTTTGCAAGTGAAACTCTTTCCACACTGAGTGCAGGTGAAAGATTTCTTGGGCCTTCTGTTCATTAAACCTTTCTGTTTGGGTTCCCCTCCAGTTTTCTCAAATTCACTCAGTTCTGTTTCAACCAACTCTGAAATAAAAGAAAAAACTGTATATTTAGTCAGTAAAAGGACAGAAAGCGATGCTTCATGGCCAAACACAGAATATTACGTAATTCACAAGGCGCTGCTTCCCAGTATACACAGAATTTTCTTTTATTTATGAGGATATGCTTTCAGGCCAAACACAGAATTTTACGTTATTCACGAGGTGACACTTCCTGGCCAAACAGAATTTTCCGTAATTCAAAAGGATATACTTCAAGGCCAAACACAAAATTTTCCATAATTCACAAGGCGACACTTCCTGGCCAAACAGAATTTTCCATAATTCATGAGGTGACGGAATTTTCAGAGAAGCTTCCCACCCAAACACGATATTTTCCGTAATTCACAAGGCGACGTTTCCCGGCCAAACACTGAATTTTCCGTAATTCACGAAGCGACGTTTCCCGGCTGAACAGAATTTTCCGTAATTCACGAGGCGACATTTCCTGGCCAAACAGAATTTTCCGTAATTCACGAGGTGACGGAATTTTCAGAGAAGCTTCCCACCCAAACACGATATTTTCCGTAATTCACAAGGCGACGTTTCCCGGCCAAACACTGAATTTTCCGTAATTCACGAAGCGACGTTTCCCGGCTGAACAGAATTTTCCGTAATTCACGAGGCGACATTTCCTGGCCAAACAGAATTTTCCGTAATTCACGAGGTGACGGAATTTTCAGAGAAGCTTCCCACCCAAACACAATATTTTCCGTAATTCACAAGGCGACGTTTCCCGGCCAAACACTGAATTTTCCGTAATTCATGAGGCGACGCTTCCCGGCCAAACACAAAATTTACCATAGTCATGAGGTGATGCTTCCTTGCCAAACACAGAATTTTCTGTTATTTCACGAGTTCCCACTTACATGTAATTAGCTGGAGTATGTAAGCATGTTTGGCGTGCTGTCCGGGGAAGGGCTCCGAGCTCGGGAATGTCCCGAACCTAGAGTACCCCCCCCCTATGTATATGTGTAGAAGGAACTCGGAGTGAGGAGATGGGGTGGTGGAGGGATGCTGATGATCCGTCAAATGGGTAGAGGTGAGTCGGCTGTATTAATGCATGATGTAGATTGGCTTGAGTGAGTTCCAGCTGTGTTAATTAGGCTAAGTATCTGACGTGCTCCTCCCGAACTTTGCTTCAAGAAACATCATTTATGAGAATACGCTTTCCAGGACAAACACAGAATTTTTGTTACTCAAGAGGCGACGCTTCCCGGCCAAACAATGAATATGATCCAGATTTAGTATTTGATAAAAATGCTACTTTTTTTTTTTCGTTTTTTTTTTTTTTATGAAACATACCTACATTCATAAAAAAAGGAATACTTAAAGCTAAAACATAACTGTTGTGTTGTTGTTTGTTTAAAAGTAGAGGGTCTGATGTATTGCATGTTCAGATATTCACACAACATAATATTCGGGGCCATTTAATTTTAGTGAAAATCCTCAGAAATGCTGACGGTGACTGGCAACTTTTGCAGAAATGCTAAAAAAATATCTAAGCTTTTGATAATTTATAACACTGTATTAAAGAAGTCTTTTACAAAATGAATTATTTTGTGAAAGAGTGCATAGGGGCGCCCATGTGCACACTACTTGTTGGAGTTGTGCTGGCCTCCTGCTTCTGCTCTTCTCTAGATTTTCTCAGTAAACTTCTTGGTTGATTGAAGACTATTAATACAGTATTGGGTTCCAGACAAGAATTGATGTGAATGGGTTTTGGGTATCGACAACCCTGCTGACTATTTGTTTGTTTACCAGACAAAATGGATATTTTCTGACAGGATCTGGATCTTAATTACCTGGTGTGGAGACTCGAACGAACACACATTGGAAAAAAGTACCAAGTTCATAGGATGTTTCCCTTATTAAATGAAAGATTTTTCCTGTTATCAAAAAAAAAAAAAAAAAAAAAAAAAAAAAAACCTGCCTGAGGCATCATAACTGTCAGCATTGATAATGAAGACAAGAGCGAAAGAAAATAAAAACTAACCTGTTTGTTCTTCAGTATCTTCAGGATCTCTCATCTTCTCTCTGTCCTCTTTAATAAACTCAGTCTTTGCAGATTTCAGCTCTTCCTGACGATTTGATGGGAATATTCTAGCATTTATTGGTGAATGTGTGATTGTTGTAGGAGAAGTTTCAGTAAACATGAATTTCTGTGTGCAAAAGCATCTTTGCCAAAATCAATAATAAATCAAAGATGAAAACAAGGCATTTTATAAACGTATAAAGGGACTTTCCTCATTTGTGAAACCATTTATCCTTAACAACCCCGTTTTCAACTCATCTATTATGAACGGAGGAACATTAGACACAACATGATCGTTTTTGCAGGTTGAACGAAGGGCATTTCTGGAGTAAAAGTGTCCTTTCTGCACTGAACACACCTTATATAACATTACTACAGCACTAGACATATTCATAATATGAGCTGACCTTTACTTCAAACTCCTGTTACCCTCAAACTAAGTTATGCAAATATAGGTATGCCAGAGAGCAAAAAGAAAATAAGAGAAGAGAAAGAATTCATTCTCACCGTGCAACTCTCTCTCTCTCATTTGCGCATGCGCACAACGAATGAGCCTCGCGAGCGCTGAAGAGTGAAACCAAAAGATCTCGATCGCCCTCAGGTGACTAAACCCAGTGTATTCCAACAGCCCCGCCCTCTCCATCCAATCTAATTGGACGTGAGACAAAATAAAATTACACTTCAACATTTTTTTTCCAAGATGTTTTTTTTTTTTTTTTTTTTTTTTTTTACATTGTATGTAGTTTTCATCACGGTGCTGAGGTAAGCTCAAATGTTCGTTTTTAATATGTTAACTGAGGTGTGCTCATGATGCTAATTATGTTTTTTGCACACAAATAAAAACTAATAAAATGTGGAAAGATGATTATTTCCAACCCCAAGTATTTGTACTGTCAGATCTGAGCTAATAATGTCTGTCTAGATATAAAACAATGTAATGTTATTTACTTTGCCACACATATATAGCCCTTTTATTTCTTATGTACTCATCTGAACATTAAAACTCTATTTCTGGCTATTTTAAAGTTGTTTTTTTTCTCACTATTTGATCCACCACTTAATTTCCTTCTAAGATGTCTGATAAAATGTCCAGTTGAAGATTTAAAACTAGAAGCTGGATATTAACCACAGACATTGGGAATAACCACAGCACATTTACTTAATCCAATTTGATGAGCCTCATTATTTGCTTTCCATCCAAAACTATTTAGATTTACATTCATGTTTTCTAAGACTCTTTTAACTGGATGTATTTCTGAATGTCATTTTACAGTACCCCAATAGACCAGTTTCAGCTTCAATCTAAAAAAAATACATACAATGTCAAAACCCAAATTTCTAAACCTATTTTTAAATGTTGAAGTGTAAATAAATTAGTTTAGACTTTCGCTGCATTAGATTAGATGGAGAGGGTTTGTGACCTATACTGATTCCAGCCTCCTGGGGGCGATCGAGACTCTTTCTTCATCTTCAGCGCTTGTGAGGATCACTCGATGTGCGCATGCGCGAGTTAGAGAGCGGAGCTGCGTGTGAGAGAGAGAGAGTTGTCCGGTGAGTCCTCTTTTTCTTCTCTATTATTTGCTTTTTGCTGTCCTGCATATCTTCATTTGTGTAATTAGGTTTGAGTGTAGCAGGAATTTGAGGTAAATGTCAGTTTCACGTATGAATAACTGTAATTTTATTTATAACGTGTATTCAGTGAAGAGAGGAGACTTTTACTTGAACAAATGTCCTCCATTCATCCGGCAAAAACAATCGCTGTGTCTAATGGTTATTTGATTACGGAGTTGTTTAGGACCAATAGTTTCACAAATGAAGTCTTTCTATGAACAGGGTAGCCTTCTTTTTTTCTTTAAACTTCTTTTGTAATACGAAACATCTTGAGAGTTGTTGAATAATCTCAATGAACCAACAAATAATAAGAGACTTTCTATGAACTGGGTACATTTTCTTTAAACAAAACAGATTGTGTCAAAGCAGCTTTACAGTATTAAATAGTAAAGTAGTGTATTAATAATGCAAAAAGTATGTAAGATAGTTGATTAGGGGAGAGTGGGGTGAGTTGTGCCAGTTTTTACTCAAAGTGACTTTATAGTGAAGCCGTGATAGTAATCCCTCCAATTTAAACATGTATTCATATATTTCAGGATGCTGTGCATCCCTGTGAACAATAACTTTGGATCTGAAATAAACTGATTCAGAATTATAGCTTTCAGAAAAAAAGTGGTCTTGCGGCACAACTTGCCCCCGGTGTGGGGTAAGTTGTGCCTTTGGGGAGAATACATTGGGATACATTGTGCCAGTGATTATTTAAGTTAAAAAGAACATGTTAATGTCATGAACTGTAATGCTATATAAAATCAAGAAAATTCAATACAAAATTACTAATTTAAGGTTTATTTATCGTTCCCCTTTTACACTATACTAAAACTCAAATACGCGATATTTGATATTTGTGAATAATTAGAACGCTCTCTGTCAACAAAACACTGTCTGTCACTTATGTAACATATAAGAAAAAAGTGACTTATTTCTGAACATCCCATTTTGACTTAAGCCAGTTAAAAAACTGACAAACGGCAGATAAATCAAACACTGATGAGGCACGCTCATCTCCTTATACAGATTATCTCTGTGGGTATCTAAATCTAGATCAGGGATGCCCAACCCTGTTCCTGGAGATCCACCATCCTACAAAATTCAGCTCAAACCCTAATCAAACACCCCTGAACCAGCTAATTCATCTCTTATGGCGCTTTTCCATTACACAGTACCAGCTCGACTCGGCTCGCCTCGGCTCGACTCGACTCGGCTCTGTTTGGTTTTCCACTGTGTAAAAGTTGTACCTGTACCTGAGTTACTGTTGCCTTTCAATCAGCTCAAACCAGTCTGGCCTTTCTCCTCTGACCTCATTTGCGCCCACAGAACTGCCGCTCACTGGACCATTCTCTGTAAACCCTAGAGATGGTTGTGCTTGAATATCCCAGTAGATCAGCAGTTTCTGAAATACTCAGACCAGCACGTCTGGCACCAACAACCATGCCACGTTCAAAGTCACTTAAATCACCTTCCTTCCCCTTTCTGATGCGCGGTTTGAACTGCAGCAGATCATCTTGACCATGTCTACATGCCTAAATGCATTGAGTTGCTGCCATGTGATTGGCTGATTAGAAATTTGCATTAACGAGCAGTTGGACAGGTGTACCTAATAAAGTAGCCGCTTTAGTGTAAATCATATTGTGTTTTCATGTTATGTTCAATTGTCTTCTAATGCATATCTGTCACTTGTTGTTTTCTTTCTCTTTCATGAAGTAGCTGTTTACAGACTGTTCTTGTTCAGGAAGCTGAAGAGTCTGTGACACTTTAATTGTTTTATTCACAGTTTTTTTTTTTAAGAACTAGTTATGATATATTTAGAAAAAGCAGATGCAAGACGTTAGAACTAATATTTATTTGCTACTGGTTCATTTACATTTGCTTATATGGGCTTAATGTTACCTTTTTAGTAATACAAACTAATTTTTAATATTGTAGTAACAGCTTGTATTGTCTGCTGGTTGTATTTGCTTTAGGGGAAAAAGTAATTTTATAGTTTTAGTTATAATATTAGAAAGCCATGTAGTGTTATGTTTGCTTTTTGGGCTTTCTGTTTTAAATTTCTTAATAAAACTCTTTAATAGATTTGAATTGAAAGCTTTTATTGTCATTGTCTTTTTCTGAATACAGTGAAATTAGTCGTTGAATAGCCCTCACCACAATCCACTGTCCATGTCATAAAACTGATATATTTAATCTATAATGGTTAATTTTGAAAATGCTTTTCAGGATATCATATAATATGTCTTGTCTAGATGTAGACTTGCCGCTTAATAAACTTTCTAAGACTTTTCTTAATAGCTGTATTTCCTCGACCCAAGCTGCTTGTTCAAAATTTTGTGGCGTATTTTATGCATATACTATATGAAGTGTATAATTTAATACTGTGAAGTTGCTTTGATATAATCTGTTTTATTAAAGTGATATATAAATAATTGTGACTTGACTTGAAGTTCTTCTGTAAGTTGTAATCTTTCAGAATCATACATTTAGATTTTATTACAATATGTTCAACTGTTTCAGGAAGATCATATTTAACAGAAAGTCAAGACTCATGTTTTCCTGTTGTATATAATGATTGATTAAGTGCAGTGTGTCCAATTATAAGACCAGATATAATGCTGTCTACCTTTCTCTTCTCAAATATTCTCCTCTCATTTCCAACTTTTTAATTTATTTTCATATTATATAAACATTGTCCCTTTTTCTCACCATGCAATTTACATTGCCAGACACTTCAGGTATATTAATCTCTTCAACCCACTGAAGAGCCAATAATAGTGCAATTGTTTCTCTAGCAAACACTGATAGATGATCTTTAGATTCTTGTCTGTTTTTATCATTTATACTCACTAGAAGCTGAATATCAACTACAGACATTGGGAATAACTACAGCACATTTACTTAATCCAATTTGATCAGCCTCAATATTTGCTTTCTATCCAAAACTATTCATATTTACATTCATGTTTTCTAAGACTCTTTTAACTGGGTGTATTTCTGGATGCCTTTTACAGTACCCCAATAGACCAGTTTCAGCTTCAACCTAAGAAAACCACATACCCAATAAAAACTACATACAATGTCAAAACCTCTTTCTAAACTAAATTTTAAAATTTTGAAGTGTAAATAAAATCGTTTTGTATCTCGTTCCATTAGATTAGATAGGTTTATGACCTATACTGATTCCATCCTCCTGGGGGCGATCGAGACACTCTTTCTTCATCTTCAGCGCTCGTGAGGATCACTCGATGTGCGCATGCGCGAGTTAGAGAGCGGAGCTGCGTGAGAGAGAGAGAGTTGTCCGGTGAGTCCTGTTTTTCGTCTCTATTATTTGCTTTTTGCTGTCCTGCATATCTTCATTTGTGTAATTAGGTTTAGTGTAGCAGGAATTTGAGGTAAATGTCAGCTTCACGTATGAATAACTGTAATTTTATTGATAACGTGTATTCAGTGAAGAGAGGAGACTTTTACTTGAACAAATGTCCTCCATTCATCCGGAAAAAACAATCGTTGTGTCTAATGATTATTTGTTTACGGAGTTGTTTAGGACCAATAGTTTCACAAATGAAGTCTATCAATGAACTGTGCAGCCTACTTTTTTCTTTAAACTTCTTTTGTAATAATGAAGCAGCAAATAATAAGAGACTTTCTATGAACTGGGTACTTTTTTCTTTAAACAAAATATATTTCAAGTCACTTTTATTTATATAGCGCTTTTACCAATACAGATTGTGTCAAAGCAGAATAACAGTATTAAATAGGAAAATAGTGAGTCAATAATACAAAAAGTATGTTAGATAATTGTGTAGTTTAATAGTCTAATTTTAAGATCAATCTTTTGTATGGCAATTGCCTACTTTCTGCTGTTACATCAAGTTCACGGTTCTCTCTTTTATTTTTTAACGAGTTTCTGAAAATGAAATGTTTTTTTTATTTCAGAGTTTTGTTGATAAAAATGAGGAGAATGAAGAATTGAGTGAAGCTGATGAGAGAAATCATGTCAAAATGAGTCGCTCTCAAACCGAACAGAAAGATTTAAAGAAAAGCAGAGCCAAGAAATCTGTCACCTGCACTCAGTGTGGAAAGAGTTTGACAAACAAACATCATCTTGAGCGTCACATGAGGATTCACACTGGAGAGAAACCGTTCACATGTGATCAGTGCGGGAAGAGTTTCTCACGATCATCAAGCCTTAAGGACCACATGAACATCCACACTAGAGAGAAACTGCACACATGTGATCAATGTGGTAAAACATTTTTGTGTGCTTCAAACCTGAGGAAACACCTGAGAGTTCATTCAAAGGAGAAGCCACATTCATGTCATTTGTGTGGAAAGAGTTTTTCATTACTACAAAATTTGAAAGTACATCAGAAAATACACACTGGTGTGAAAGATTACATGTGTTTTGAGTGTGAAAAGACTTTTGCTACAGCTGAAAAATTAAAATTGCATGAGAGGATTCACACTGGAGAGAAACCTTACACGTGTTCACACTGCGACCAGAGATTCATACAGTCAGGAGTCCTGAAAAGACATGAGAGGATCCACACTGGAGAGAAACCTTATACATGTGATCAATGTGGGAAGAGTTTTGCACACAAAGGACAACTTAAGAGTCACATGAGCATCCACTCTGGAGAGAAACCTTATATGTGTTCACACTGCGACCACAGATTCAGACTCTCAGGAACCCTGAAAACACATGAGAGGATCCACACTGGAGAGAAACCGTATCACTGCACTGAATGTGGGATCTGTTTCAGACATTCATCTTCTCTACGCAGTCACACAAAAAACACTCACAGTAAGTAGATCATCTTCAGATCTGATGCTGCACACAATAATGAATCAAGCAATACAATATCATCTGGATCTATCAAGAGCCATGACAAAGAAACATCATCTAAAGTTTTCACAGTCAATAAAGTTCATCTTCATCTTCAACACCAGCAGATTCAACTGAGATCATCTCGAAAATAAAGTTCCTCTCTAAAGAACAATTTCAAAAAGTTGTATTTTTCTATATGATTTTGCTTCATGATTTTGTGTTTTCATATTATGTTCAATTGTCTTCTAATGCACATCTGTCACTTGTAGTTTAAGTTGTCTTTCATGAAGTAGCTGTTTACAAACTGTTCTTGTTCAGGAAGCTCAAGAAGAGTTTGTGACACTTTTGTTTTCTTCACCATTTTTTTTAAGAACTAGTTATGGTATATTTAGAAAAAACAGAAGCAAGATAAACTGATCTTTATTTTCTACTCATCCATTTACTTTTGCTTTGAGTAATTAGCGATTGAATGTTGTTGTTTTTTTTGTTTTTTTTTTTTAGTAATACATTATCAATTTTTATATTGTATCAACGACTTGTATTGTCTGCTGGTTGTATTTGCATTAGGGGGAAAAGTCATTGTATAGTTTTAGTTATAATATTAGAAAGCCAGGCAGTGTTATGTTTGCTTTGGGGCTTTCTGTTTTAAATTTCTCAATAAAGCTCTTGGATTGATTTGAATTGTGTGACTTGAACTGATTGTTAGAATTTGTCACGCTCTCTGCTCCTTGTCGTGAGAGCCTGCTCTTGCGTGACTTCTCTTCCTCCTTCCTTTTTCCTCTCTCCCTGCAGTTTAGTGTATTTCACAACACCTCACTTCTTTCTGGGACTTCTGTTTAGATACAAATGCTCAAAAATCCTCAAAAGTGTTACTTTTCATTGTGATACTGATTGCCGATTTCATTTTAATATTATCCAGAAATGAAAAGAAGTCATCAGTCTTACAGAATTGAGTGGAATAATGAGTCAGTCTCATCCCGGTGAATGTTTTAAGAGGTTTAATCATACTCTGAACATCTTTTGGTATTTTGTGCTGCAGGTCGGACAGGACAGCATGTGTGTCACCAATGGTCTTTCGCCTATTGGCTTACTTAGTTGAAAAAAAAAAAAAAAAAAAAAAAAACACTTAATATACAACAGAATGTAATTGTTTTTGCATTTTTGACATTCGTGTAAAAATCCCTTTGGAGCTCTTGAAACACACCATAATTTATTGCTAATTACATCAAATAGATTTTCAGAGAATTAAAGAACATAATGAAAAATAAACATCTTAATGAGTCTAAAACAAGATATATTTTCTCATTACTTTTTTTTTTTATTTTGGGGTGAAAACACGATTAGGACATGTCATTGTGAGAAACTACAATCACACGTGCAAACACAAAGATCCAAACACTAAAAGTGCCTGCTGTGAAATGATCACATGCACGAATAGATAACACTACATAGTCTGCCACTTCAGCTACAGGATATGCTGAATACATTTAATTGAACTGTTTATGGACTGAGCTTCCCTTGGACTCCCTAGACCTTTTTATGAACACTATGGTGCTGGATCTTCACTCAGTCTCTTCTGGATAAACTTGCTGTATTGCTTGTGTAGACCAGCAGGGGGCATTACTGCTATAAAACACCTGCCATCGAAGTCTTGATCATCAACAAAACTGATCCAAAAATATAACATGACATCAACCAATGATAATTAGTTGTTGGAAGTGAAAAAGAACCTATAATTTACAATTAATAACCATAAAATTACATGGGATCTGTTTTTACAGAACTTTGCTTTAAAATATTTTACAAAAAATGTCTTCTAAACAGCAAAGATGTGAATATCAGCAGTTATCTGCATCATTTCCATTCTGCTTCTCATTCTGTGTTCATCTGATGGCAGCGTAAGTCACCGTATCATTGTGATCCTGAAAGAACAGCACAGATTTCCTCCATCAATTCCATTATTTGTTATTATCACATGAGCTTTATTAATCTGAGATTGAGATGCAGAGCTACATTTCAGCAGAATATAGATGAGAAAAGCTGCTGTGATTTTCTGTGAATATGATGAAAGTGGTGAAGAAGAAGGGAATGAGCTTCATTCTACTCACAGTGAGTGATTTTACTGGCTTTTTGCTGGAAGAAGTGACCTCACAATAAGTCACTTCATCTACGTACCCAATAAAAACTTTGGAAAAATTTGATGTCTAAATAAATTAGTTTTGTCTCTTGTCCCATTCGATTAGATGGAGAGGGTGGGGTTTGTGACCTATACTGATTCCAGCCTCCTGGGGGCGATCGAGACGCTCTTTCTTCATCTTCAGAGCTCGTGAGGATCACTCGATGTGCGCATGCGCGAGTTACAGAGCGGAGCTGCGTGAGAGAGAGAGAGAGTTGTCAGGTGAGAGTGAGTCCTCTTTTTCTTCTCTTTCAGCTCTATTATTTGCTTTTTGCTGTCCTGCTTATCTTATTTTGCATAATTAGGTTTTAGGGTAGCAGGAATTTCGGGAAAATGTCAGCTTCACGTATGAATAACGTCCTAGTACGTTTATTTAACGTTTGTATTCAGTGCAGACAAAATAATTTTACTCAAAAACTGTCCTTCGTGCATCCGGCAAAATCAAACATTGTGTCTAACATTCTTCCGTTTGTAAATGATGAGTTAAATACGGAGTTGTTCAGGACAAATAGTTTCACAAATGAGGAAAGTCCCGTTAGGCGGTAAATCTTAGTTAGACACTTCCTTGTTTTCATCGGATACCGAGTGTTTGCTGAATAACGTTAAAATAAAGAACAAGCATTTGAGGAAAACGTGTTAATTTCATTTAGATCTGACCGATTTGTGGTTTAGTTTGTTTCTGTGAATGATTGTTTCAATGTTTGGAGTGAAATGTTGCTTATACTGAATGCGGAAGAGAACTGATATCGAGTTTTTTGGCTGCAGTACCGCTATTTCTCTTTTGAATTTTTTGGTTTTGCCTGATCAAGTTAGTTATAGTATTTTTTATTATTTTTTTATAACACGATAAAGGTAAAGTTAGGTTTAATTTCGACAGTATATGGGACTGTCAATAAATTCCAGTCACAGTGCAAAAAATAAATAAATAAAAAACTATGTCCAATCATTCATTCAATTTTGTGATTTTTACAATGTTGTAGTAACAGCTAGTGGCCAGACTGACTTACTGAATGTAAGATACAACGATTTGGATATAAAACCTTTTGGTGAATTACAGCATCTTTTAATCTGAGCAATGTACTTATATAAAGAGAGATAATTGAGGTAGGGTGTTTTAATATTGCATTTGTGTACTGTGCCCATATGAATAGAGGTATTGGCAAGTCCGTCTGGAGACTAGGGATGTACAACAAACTTCAGAACGGGAAAATGTTTTGGTGAATTCTAATCATGTTTTTTAAGTCTCGCCTGTAGTAAGTTAAATATAGCAATATAATATAGTAATGCAATGATTCATAAAGAAACAACACTTAATGCCTTTTTGATTTATTGTTGATTTTGGCAAATCTGCTTTTCCACACAGAAATTCATGTTCAGTGAATCTCTAAATGCTGGAATATTCCCATCAGATCATCAGGAAGAGCTGAAATCTGCAAAGACTGAGTTTATTCACGAGTACAGAGAGAAGATGAGAGATCCAGAACACACAGGTTGGCGTTTGTTCTTCATTAATTCAATGATAATGCTGTTTGTAAGAAAAATTCATTTTACTTATTTTGTGTGCTTATGAAACATTGTGCAGTGCTTGTTTGCTAGAACTGTGTTCTCCTAGTGTTCATCTATGGAGATAAGAATTGCTATAGAAAGGGCTTTCTCTGTTTCCTTACTACAGTATGTGTGGAAAAATACCAGCTGCTAGAAGATGTAACCTTGAAGGTTAGGGAAGAAATATAAGGAGGAAACCCTCCCTTTTTCGTCACAGTCTGCCGCAATGTGTGATTATGAAGGACAACTGACTGAGTTTGTCTCTTGAGCAGTAAGAGTTTATTTTTGCCACAACAGCTGGCAGCTGGAAAACAACCAAGTTTAATATTTGGTTTGGTATAATAGAAACAAAATAAACGTAAAATGGTTTCCTATGAACTGGATACTACTTTCTATGTTAAATCGAGTCTCCACACTGATATCCAGACCCGGATGCCAGATCCTTTTTATCACAAACGCTTTATTGCAGTTGTTGCTGCTAAGGGTGGCCTAAACAGTTATTATGTTTAGGGAGCAAACACTTTTATTTCTAATTTACTCATCTGAAGATTAAACTCTGGCCATTTTAAAGTTTTATTTTTCTCACTATTTGATCCACCACTTCATTTCCTTCTATTCCTATATGTGCAGGTATCCATACAAAAGAGATAAGGGTTTTTGTTTGCATTCTGAACAAACTTTGTAAGATGTCTGATAAAATGTCTCGTCTAGTTGAAGATTAACCCAACTTTAAACTTGATAATGCTGAAAACCAGTATAAATATTATGAGGACTCCAGGTATATTAATCTCTTCAACCCACTGAAGAGCCAATTATAGTGCAATAATTTCTGTAGCATACACTGATAGATGATCTTTAGATTCTTGTCTGTTTTTATCATTTATACTCACTAGAAGCTGAAAATCAGCTACAGACATCGGGAATAACCACAGCCCCTTTACTCCTCATTATTTGCTTTCCATTCAACACTATTCAGATTTACATTCATGTTCCCAGCAGTTTTCTAATACTCTTTTAACTGGGTGTATTTCTGAATGCCATTTTACAGTAGCCCAATACACCAGTTTCAGCTTCAACCTAAGAAAACTACATACCTAATAAAAACTACATACAATGTCAAAACACATCTTTGAAAAAAAAAATAATAATAATTTTAAGTGTAAATAAATTTGTTTTGTCTGTCTTTCCATTAGATTAGCTTGTGACCTATAGAGATTTCATCCTCCTGGGGGCGATCGAGACTCTTTCTTCATCTTCAGCGCTCGTGAGGATCACTCGATGTGCGCATGCGCGAGTTAGAGAGCGGAGCTGCGTGAGAGAGAGAGTTGTCCGGTGAGTCCTCTTTTTCTTCTCTATTATTTGCTTTTTGCCGTCCTGCATATCTTCATTTGCGTAGTTATGTTTGAGTGTAGCAGGAATTTGAGGTAAATGTCAGCTTCACGTATGAATAACTGTGTAATTTTATTTATAACGTGTATTCAGTGCAGAGAGGAGACTTTTACTTGAACAAATGTCCTCCATTCATCCGGCAAAAACAATCGTTGTGTCTAATGATTATTTGATGACGGAGTTGTTTAGGACCAATAGTTTCACAAATGAAGTCTTTCTATGAACTGGGCAGCCTACTTTTTTTCTTTAAACTTCTTTTGTAATAATGAACCAGCAAATAGGAGAGACTCTCTATGAACTGGGTCAGTGTTGGGCGATATGCTCAATTTTCAAATCGCCCTATCGTCAGCCTGAGAGATCGCCGATACACGATACTATCCTGCTAATTTAATTAATTATCTCTGTACTAAATTCCTTATTCGTTTTTTAAAGGTAGACTTTCTTTTGGCATATGATTAAGTTGTGCGTGTACAGAGCGTTGACTATAGTTCTGCCGGAGTTGTTCAAGTTACTTTCGGTTTCATTCTCTGCTATCGTCAGTGAGTGAGCTGTAAATGTGCGTGCCAGAATGTAAATGAATGAATCTTTCTTTACCCGTCATATTGCGATAATGTTACAGCTGTATGTCTGAAGGTTGTCATCAGGTGATGTTGTAGTTAAGTTCATATTGAATGCGGAGAAGTGACGCGCGTGTAATTCACGTGCGTATGTTTAGCGCCATCTGATCGCATCGTAATTCTAATTAACGCCTATAGACGTTACTGAGATGAATGTTTATGTTTACTGTATACAGACTGATTATGATACATCGTAAATTAATTACCTCTGTTATCCTAATGACTGCAATGCTAATATAATATAACACTCCCTTTAGAATCAGTTAATGTACCACCGTACTGGATGATGAAAATCTCCCATTCTCACTGCACGAGGTGCGTTAAGGCGCGGTGGCCTCTCTATGCGTGTGTTTATACCGCGGCAAGTTTCTGAAGCATCCTAGAACAGACTCTCTGTGCTGCATTGCTAAAGTTAAGTTCTTTGTTGACGGATAATAATAATTATCGTCAAAGGCATCAGCAACAGGCGATATCTCTGACTATCGTCGATACACGATACTATCGTCTATCGGCACAACCCTAAACTGGGTACTTTTTTCTTTAAACAAAATGTATGTCAATTGTCAAGTCAAGTGACCTTTATTTTAGGGCTGGGCGATTCTGCCTAAAAAAAAAATCTTCGATTTTTAAAGAGAAATTCGAGTTTCGATTCGATTTTCGATTTTTTCCCCAATGCACTTAAATACTGCAGACATCAGATATAGTGTCAAAAGTGCAACTTTATTGGTATGATTGTCCTCAAGAGTTAAAATGCATAGAATCCCAAAACAAAAAGTAAATGAGGCTCTGTCATTCAACAATTTCAAGCTTTAACCCAGGTTTAAGCAAAAGTGCAACAACTTCACAGTAGCTTAAATTTTCTGTTCAAGAAATCAGATAATTACAAATTTTGTAACATATAACATTACAATTAAAAAAAAATTAACTCTTCTCAGTATAGTGTGAATATACGTACCTCACATCTAATACTTTCAGCATATGTGATTAAAGCCTCGCTTTTCGACAGAATAAATTGGCAGCATGTCTGTGGCAATATAAAACGTGATCGCCTCTGTAATCGCTTTCCATCGCGCTCCGTTCTTATAATAAGGCACACAGTTTGTAAAACTCTCAGGAAGTGCAGTTTGCTTTTTAGCAGGTGTGCTAGAGCAGGGGTTCCCAACCTTTTTTACTCCGGGGCCCCCCTCCTTTTCCGGCCAATTTTGCAAGGCCCCCCATGCCTGACATGTCATCTTATACTGTACTTCCACAGTAAAGAAAAAATAATTTATTTTTAAAACTTTATTAACCAAAACATTTGTTTTGCCTTAATTATTCTTCTACTGCATGTTATAAAAAAAAAACCCTCAAAATTCAAATAAAATTTTCATTAAAACTTCAAATATACCTTATCTTTAAAGAAAACCTCTGCTCAATTCTAACTTTTAAAATGATTTTACTTCAGACATTCTTTACAACTTAAGAGTACTTTTTCTTAAATAAGTGAACCTGCTCTACAACAGGGAGATACCAAAAGACCACTAAACCTACCCCTTTGAAATTGACTGACTGAATAGCTACTGTTTGTATCCATTAAAGAAATAATACACGAATTCAAACTACAGCAAATACATTCTAAATCTGTTGAAACACATCGATGTGAAGGTTTGATGAAGACGGGATCAGTGAACTCTGTCAGTGCGCGCCTGATGCTCATAAACACTGAGTCTTACTCCTCTTCTATGGGTGAGCATCCATTATAAAACACTCACATTGATTTGGACAACTAGGCAAATGTTTGTAATTTCACGCAAAAATACGATACGATAGGGATCATTCAGAGCCCCGAGAGCGCGCATAGTTTGTGAATAAATAGCGGACTTATGCGTGTCTCATGTACAACTTTCGATTTACACGAGACATTAGGCACGCGCAAGTTCGTTATTATGACACTAATCGTTTTTACCTTTTACCTTTACGACGGTTTGCTTCATGCATGCAGCCGAGAGATGTAACATTAGTTTGCGTACAGTAGTAATGGGCGATATAAGCGATATGCGATATAAACGATACAAAATTGGCCTACGATAGAGATTCTAATTCTATTGCACTATCGCGATAATCCATGTTTGATGATGCAATCTACCCGCGAAATTTACAGTAACGAGCTGCAGCCGGCTGCAACGCATCATCTTGAATAAACATGGCTGAAAGCGTCAGCGAAACAGAGGAGCTAGTGAAAAAGACTGGTGCAACCAGTACCGCCGCTCCCTATACGCAGACTAGGTTTGTAAGCGCACGTGATGACGCGCAGCATCTGCGCCGCAACGCGCTCTCACCTCTGTTTACAGCTGCCTATTTGGCCAAAAATTATGATAATAATTGATGAACAATATGCCTGGTCCTGGAAAGAGACATCAACACTCCGGCGCCGAGAAACGAAAGCAAAATAAAGCCCAAGATGAAGCCCGTGCATCACTTTCAGGTACTTTCATAATCCGGTGAAACTTTATATTATTCTGTCGACATTAATGTCGGTAATAATTTCACGACTAACGCATCTTTCTTAATATGAATACAAGCAGATCTAAGTAAACAAAATGACTTAAAATGCATTATATTAAAACACAGAGGCAATTATGATTATTGATTAATAATGACCATATAGTGTCATTAAATAACAGTGTTAAAATACATAATCTAATACAAAATTAACAGTTTACATTACAATTTTAATAGAAATGCCTGAAAAGGGCACCAAAGGCCTGGTAAATGCAGTTGTTACACTTACATGATGATCGAAATCCTTGTTTAATATTGACCAAACATTTAATTAAAATATCCTCATAATCTTTCCTATCGTTTCCTCAACTAAAATATGTGGACATCATAACCCTTGTCTGCTTTATTGTCAAATAGCAAAGGCTTTATCATATGAAGAGCTCATTTACGACTTTGCCTCAAGAAAAAGCAGAAGTGTGCCTTTGTAAATTTTGAACTTTGGAAAGCTCCAGCAGATGACAGTGTTGATTTTATTTCAGTTTATTATGGTTTATTTTATTAAGATTTCACATTTTTAATTGTTTTATTTAAAGTGTAATTTTAGTTTGTATTTTTTGCTGTAGAGCTACAATTGTAATTTATAAATGATACAATTTATTGATGTATTTACTATTTACTTTTATTTGAATAAAGTTCTATTTTGGCCCCTATAGTAGGTGTTTTTATTATTATTTTATTTTTACTTCTGTAATATTTGGGGGAGAGGGGGCACAAAAGTAAATTTCTGCTTAGGGCACCCATTTGGCCAGCAGCGGCCCTGGGTGCAACATCTGACATTTGGACATGGTTTGGCTTTAAGCCGTCCGACGAGCAGCAGCAAAATATACTCTGTAGAGTGTGTGGGGCAAAAGTTCCAGTTAAGAGAGGTAACACGACTAATCTGTTCTACCACTACATTTAGTTTATTTATCTGCAACATTGTGTGTTTAATTACAGTTTTGCTTTTGCACAATAATTGTTCTCAAAACGACATGCAACATTTCTTTATTTCTTTAAAAAAAAAAAAAAAAAAAAAAAAAAATTGCAGTTTGGCTTTCCTAAGGGTCTATGTAACCTGTTCTGAAATGGTTCTATTATAATTTATATATCGCAATATATATCGTTATCGCAAGAGGCTGCAATGTATATCGCAATATGGATTTTAGGCCATATCGCCCATCCCTAGCGTACAGCATTTGGAAGTTTTGAGCCGCCATTCAGTCTGTATTTAACAGTGCGATGAGGCTTGCTGCGCCGAGTCTGAAGCAATCAATTACAGAACACGAGAGAGGCTGTGCTTTTATTATTGTCATTTAGCGCATTAATAATGAAATTAAACAATTATAGGATAGTATTTACATTAATTTTAAGATATCTCGCGACCCCCCGGTTGGGAACCGCTGTGCTAGAGGAGCCGTTTTCGCTACGGAGCCGGCTGCACTTCTCCCATTCTTCGGGACAATTATTCCTCAGGTGCTGGAAAAGATTTGTTGTACTGCTGCTTCCAGTAGCAACAGCCTTGAAACATATTTTGCAGTAAGGCTTCCTCTGTATAGGAGCCTAAATGCTATTGTTGTTTGAATAATAATTTAAGTTGATATGTGGAAAAAGGTTGTGATAAAAATTGTGATAAAAAAGGAAGTTTTTACATTATTTACAAGTGAAAGGTTAATATTAATAAGTTAATATTTCATTTATTTTACTTAAAAATATGTGGATGTTCGTAGGTTTAAAAATCATGCATGTAAGCTTTAATGCGGAGTATACGAGTGTGCGCAGTTGATGTAAAGCAGTTAGTCAGGTGCAGTCATCATGGAGTGGAGCCACACAGTTTTTTGACCTCTTTACTCTTTTCGTCTCTTCTTTTGCTCTTTACTTTACTATTACACTCTCGCCTTTTTTATTTTTCATAATGCTGGTCTATTGTATTTTGCCAATTTTTCGGAGTAAACAATGAAAAGAAACGAAGGAATCTGTGGAGTTTTTTTTTTTGGTCGTAAAAGTGGATAACGAGGGAGGAGAGCGTCAAGCTCATGGCTTCGGTGTTTAGGAACTTACATTAGTCAAAAAACTTGCTCTTCGTGGATTAATAAAACGTGGAACTACCTGACAAACGCGACGGAGATTTCGAAAGGAAAAAGTCATAAGCGGCAGGAGGAGCTCGCCTGGCGACGGATCGTTAATTGATGTGAGTAAAAAAAAAAAGGATCGTTGTTCGGCTGAATAGCGAAGTGAGACTCTATGGTGATTCGGCTTCTTTACTGATTAAAAGTGGAAACAATAGCTTGTCATGGATGAACCAGAGAGTGGAAAACGGACAGTAAAGATGACTGAGAAGGCCATAGAAGAACACACATCCAGACAGATCCAGGCACGCAGGTCAAAGCTCTCACAGATAACTAGCTTAAAAAATCACATTGAACAATTAATGGAAGATGAAGCAAATGTTGACACTGTAAAAAATAAGCTCCGTGTTGACTTCAGTGGCCTGCAGCAGGAATTTTTGGAGCTTAATTCTGACCTTCAGAAATTAATGAATGAAGAGGAATTTGCAAGCGATCAAAGGAACTGGTTTGATCCAAAGAAAAAATCAATGGATGACTTTTTCTGGAAATGTGAGGATTGGATGAAAGATGTTTTGAGGCGTGTTGAGCAGGCTGAAGAGTGTGACAGGCAAGTAACACTCGCAGACAGTAGGTCTACATCAACAAAAGTGTCTGCTAGTGGTCGAAGTAAAGCTACATCACGTAGTGGAAGCTCACGCTCATCAGCGTCTTCAGTCAGATTAAAGGCAGAAATGGAGCAAGCATTATTAAGAGCAAAAGCTGCAGCTTTACAGGAGAAACTGGCCATAGAACAGGAAGAAGCGGATTGGTATGCAGAGAAAAGATGCAGGGAGGTTCAACTTCAAGCTGAAGAAAAGCAGCGAGAAGCAGCGTTTGAAGCCCAACAAAAAAGGATTGAAACTTCAATAAGGGCTAGAAAAGAAATGCATGCAATGCAAACTGCACTGGCTGAATCTGACGCTAAAATGGAGGTCTTACAAAAATATGAGAACACACAAGAGGATGGTAGCAAAGTTAAAGTTGATGATAACAGTCAAACAGACACCCCTCAACCACCATCAAGACCCACCTTACCAGCGCCCAAGGTTAGACAAAATACTCCAGCAGCAACTGATCAGTTGGCTACGTCTGTACCAAAGACTGAAATTAAAGAGCCACAGGGACCAGTGCTTGATGAACTTTGCCAAGCCATCTCTTCGCAAGCCAACGTGACAGAGTATCTTGTGAGGAGTCACAAAGCTTCACTACTTCCTGATCTCACCATCCCAACATTTAAAGGAGACCCACTGGAATACAAATCCTTTATGAGAGCCATTGAACATGGGATTGAGGGCCGCACCAGTGACAATCGGGATCGTCTTCAATTTTTGCTACAGTATACAAGTGGACAACCACACGAGTTGGTTAAGAGTTGCATCCACATGGAATCTTCAGCAGGATATGCTAAAGCAAAACAAATGTTAAAGGAGTTCTTTGGTGACGACTTCAAGATAGCCGAAGCGTACATAAAGGAGGCTTTGGACTGGCCCACGATCAAGCCAGAAGATGGTGCATCTCTTCAATCCTTCGCACTATTCCTAACGGGCTGCTCAAATACAATGACAGATATTAGCTATATGGAAGACTTGGACAATACAGCTAATATCAAGGCACTGACAAATAAACTTCCATATAAGCTCAAGGAATCCTGGAGGAAGTTCGCTTGCGACCTGCAAGAAAGAACAAAGAAAAGAGTCAAGTTCAAGGACTTTGTTGACTTTGTGAATAAGCAAGTTATGTATCTCCTGCATCCACTGTATGGAAACATAAAAGAAAACACAATAAACACGAAAGAGTCAGTGAAACAGAAACCAAAACCACAATACGCAGAAACACTCAAATCAAGAAAAGTGTTCACAACAGTTGTTATGCCCCACAAGACAGAAAATGTAAAACAGACAGCAGCAAAAACTCAACCTGTCTCATTGGATGGTTTCAGTAAACCTTGTGTTTGTTGTAATGGAGAGCAGCACAGTCTCTCAGTTTGCAAGAAATTCAAGAGCAACCAACATAAAGACAAGATTGGTTTCTTGAGGAGCAAAGGTCTGTGTTTTGCATGTTTAAAGCATGGTCATATGAGTAGCAGCTGCAAACAGAAGCTTCAATGTGAAGAATGCTCCAGACCACATCCGACATCATTGCACATTGCCAACAAAAACACCAAAGAAGACACAGGAAAAGACTGTTGTGATCAGCTATCCGTTTCAAGTGCCCTTGTACAAACGGCTGAAACGGCTTTTGGAGTCACAGGGGCTGGTAAAGAGGACTGCGTTCTTTCGATCGTTCCAGTGTGTGTCAAGGCACAAAAAGGAACCAAGACAGTGACAACCTACGCGTTTTTGGATCCCGGTAGCTCAGCTACTTTCGCTACAGAGTCACTGATAAATCAACTGAACATGAACGGACGCAATGTAAGCATCTCATTGCGAACTATGGGACATGAATCAGTCGTGAACACACGTATTGTGGCTGGTCTGGAGATCAGCAGTTTGGACAGCAACCAGTTTGTTGAACTTTCGGAGGTGTATTCACAGAAGGACATTCCTGTAGCGAAGGACAATATTCCCCGCCAAGAGGATATTGACAGTTGGCCCCACCTAAAGGAGGTGAAAATTCCCACTATCCAAGCAGAAGTTGGATTGCTCATCGGAGCAAATGTTCCCAAGGCTATGGAACCGCTTGAAGTGGTCAACAGTGTGGACAATGGACCATACGCCGTGAGGACAATATTAGGCTGGACAGTGAACGGACCACTCAGAGGTGGAAGTGACACAGTGGAGGCAAACACACTGAGAGGAATTACTGCAAACAGAATCTCAGTAGCCAAGCTTGAAGAACTTTGGCAGCTACAATTCAAGCAGGACTTTCCTGATGCTGGACAAGACGAAGACACCGAGATGTCTAAGGAGGACCATCAGTTTATCAGCATGGTGTCACAGTCTGCTGTACTTAAAGACGGTCATTACAACATTTGTCTTCCAGTGAAGAAAAAATGTTTGTGTATGCCGAACAACAGAGCAGTCGCAGAGCAACGTGCACTGAACTTACGGAAGAGGTTCTCAAAGGACGGCAAATTATATGGAGAATATGTGGCGTTCATGGACGACATGCTCAAGAAGGGTTACGCCGTGAAGCTTGAAGGTGAGGAATGTGAACCTACTGAGGGGCGAACGTGGTATCTGCCTCACCATGGGGTCAGACATCCAACAAAGCAGAAGTTGCGTGTCGTGTTTGACTGCGGCGCAAGCTTTCGAGGAGTATCATTAAACCAGCAGCTCCTTCAGGGTCCAGACCTCACAAGCTCGCTGGTGGGGGTCCTCATGAGGTTCCGCCAGGAGGCTGTGGCGGTCATGGCTGACGTGGAGGCCATGTTCCACCAAGTCAGAGTGAGTAAAGAAGACACGGATCTCCTGAGATTTCTATGGTGGCCTGACGGCGACTATGAGCAGGATCTCGTCGAACATAAGATGCTGGTGCATATCTTTGGCGCAACATCATCGCCAAGTGTTGCCACCTTTGCGCTCCAGAAATGCGCAACAGACTTTGCAGAAGAGTTTGGACAGGAGACAGCTAAAACAGTCCGAAAAAACTTTTATGTGGATGACTGCCTTAAGTCGGCTTCTGATGAAGATACAGCCATCTCACTGTGTGCTGAGTTGAAAAACATGTTGGTAAAAGGAGGATTCCGGCTGACAAAGTGGTCAAGCAACAGCAGGAAGTTGCTTAACTCAATCCCACAAGAGGAAAAAGCTCAAGGGTTCCAAGATCTGGACTTAGACGAGGACAAGTTGCCCACGGAGAGAGCATTAGGTATCCAATGGTGTGCCGAATCTGATCGGTTCAGATTCAAGATCAACCTCAAATATCGACCACTCACTAGGAGAGGCCTGCTTTCCTTGGTCAGCTCAATTTTTGATCCGCTGGGCTTTCTCGCTCCCGTAATATTGCCCGCCAAAAGAATCCTGCAGAATTTATGTCGTCAGAAGTACAGTTGGGATGAAGACCTACCTGACACTGTGGTCAAAGATTGGAACAAGTGGATCTCAAGTTTGCCACAGCTTGAGACATTTGGAGTCGACAGATGTGTCAAATCGAAGCAGTTTGGTGCTCCAATCTTTGCACAGCTTCATCACTTTGCTGACGCAAGTGAAGACGCCTACGGAACTACAAGCTACTTACTGCTGCGCTTTTCAACAGGTGAAGCTCAATCCACCTTGATCCTGGCAAAGACAAGGGTCGCTCCCTTAAAGTCACCAACTATTCCCAGAATGGAACTGACTGCAGCCACAGTTGCAGTAAAAATGGACACTCTTCTGAGGAAAGAGCTTGAGTTGGAGCTTCACCAATCCATCTTTTGGACCGATAGCACAGCTGTGCTAAAGTACTTGAACAGTGAGAGCACCAGATTCAAGACGTTCGTTGCTAACAGGGTTTCAGTAATCCTGAATCACTCTCAAACATCTCAGTGGAGATACATCAACACCACGCTGAATCCTGCTGACGTTGTCTCAAGAGGACAGACTGTGGAAGCATTTTTGAAAAATGAGAGCTGGCTTTCAGGACCAAGTTTCTTGCTCAGCTCACAAGACCAGTGGCCTAAAAATCCAGATCCGGGCATGCTGGATATTGATGACCCAGAGATCAAAAGAGTGACTCAAGTGCACGTCATTCAGGCACAGGAGCCTGAGGATTTCATGGATCAGTGGATGAACCACTACTCTTCATGGACAGCGTTGAAGCGCGCTGTAGGCTGGCTTCTGAAACTTAAGGATTTGCTGAAAGAGCTAAAGGAAAAGAGAAAGGAGCTACGAGCAGTAGATGGAGAAAGCCAGATGATGGAGTTCAAGAAAGCCATTAAAGGAAAGTGTCTGACTTGTGATGACTTGACTGAAGCAGAAACAGAAATTGTGAAATGCTGTCAGAAACAGAGCTTCAAAGAAGACTTGGCTACGCTAAAGGAGCAGCAAAGGGTGAAGAAAAGTAGCTCGCTCCTTAAGTTAAATCCAGTGCTGAAAGACGGAGTTATGAGAGTTGGCGGAAGGTTGAGTCGCGCTGCGATGCCTGATAACTCTAAGCAGCAAGCCATCTTGCCTAAGGATTCACACGTCACAAGGCTTGTGTTAAGGCACGTTCATGACATTACAGCTCACGCTGGAAGGAATCACATGTTGGCTCAGCTACGGCAACGATTTTGGATCCCTGGAGCCAGTGGAACTATCAGAAGGTTCCTGTCCAAGTGTGTCATCTGTAAAAGACTACATGGAGCTGCAGGCAAGCAGCTCATGGCAGATCTACCAACATGCAGGGTCCTGCCAGATGACCCTCCTTTTACTAGAGTCGGCGTCGATTACTTCGGTCCGTTCCTAGTGAAAAGAGGAAGAGCCCAAGTAAAGAGATACGGCGTTATCTTCACGTGTCTTGCTATACGTGCAGTGCATCTGGAGGTTGCATCTTCTCTCGACACTGATGCCTGTCTCAACGCAATCAGAAGATTTCTGGCAAGAAGAGGACAAGTCAGAGAGATGTACTCAGATAATGGAACCAACTTTCGGTCAGCTGACAGCGAAATGAGGAAATCAATCAAGGAATGGAACACCACCAGGATTGAGAAACACTTGCAACAGAGAGGTGTTCAGTGGCATTTCAATCCGCCAGCAGGTTCTCACCACGGAGGCAGCTGGGAGCGGTTAATCCGTTCAGTGAGAAAGATCCTGAACGTCACAGTCAAGGAGCAACTGCTGGATGAAGAAGGTCTTCACACCCTACTTTGTGAAGCTGAGGCGGTCATAAACAGCAGGCCCATCACAAAGGTGTCATCAGACCTCAATGATTTAGAGGCCCTCACGCCCAACCACTTGTTGTTGCTTCAAGTCAAGCCCGAGTTACCACCAGGGGTATTTCATGAAGATGACCAGTACATCAACCGCAGGTGGAAACAGGTTCAATACCTTGCGAATGTCTTCTGGAAACGCTGGTGTAAAGAGTATCTAACACAGCTCCAAGAACGTCAGCGATGGTCGTTGCCTGGAAGAAACTTCTGTGTCGGCGACGTGGTGCTGATTGTGGACGATACATCACCCAGAAACTCCTGGCCACTTGGAAGAATAGTGGAGACTTTTCCTGATAGAAATGGTTTTGTCCGTCAGGTTAAAGTGAAAACCAAGACCAACGAGCTTTGTCGCCCTATAACAAAGCTATGTCTTCTTCAAGAAACAGAGGATAACTGATGGACTGTTATAAAGATCTCATCTTTAATGGGACTATGATCAACAAGCTTCTTTCATTTAATGATACTAATGTTATTCAGGCTCCTTTGATTTAAGTTGACACTTTTGGAGTAATTGTTTCAAGGACATTGAGAACAATTAGGGGCCGGTAATATAGGAGCCTAAATGCTATTGTTGTTTGAATAATAATTTAAGTTGATATGTGGAAAAAGGTTGTGATAAAAATTGTGATAAAAAAGGAAGTTTTTACATTATTTACAAGTGAAAGGTTAATATTAATAAGTTAATATTTCATTTATTTTACTTAAAAATATGTGGATGTTCGTAGGTTTAAAAATCATGCATGTAAGCTTTAATGCGGAGTATACGAGTGTGCGCAGTTGATGTAAAGCAGTTAGTCAGGTGCAGTCATCATGGAGTGGAGCCACACAGTTTTTTGACCTCTTTACTCTTTTCGTCTCTTCTTTTGCTCTTTACTTTACTATTAGACTCTCGCCTTTTTTATTTTTCATAATGCTGGTCTATTGTATTTTGCCAATTTTTCGGAGTAAACAATGAAAAGAAACGAAGGAATCTGTGGAGTTTTTTTTTTTGGTCGTAAAAGTGGATAACGAGGGAGGAGAGCGTCAAGCTCATGGCTTCGGTGTTTAGGAACTTACACTCTGTGTTTTGTCTGCTGCATCAAAACCAAACCAGTTCCAAATTACGGAATTACCTGTGCATTTCTTTGGAAGTAGTTCTCTTCTACACGCTGCCATGTTGTTTTGACTGTGTTACGCGGGGCGGGGGCTGGCTCATATCGCGCTACGGTAGCGCACAAGGACGAAACGCGGAAAAGTCCGAAAAACTATTGTGGCAAAAAACTCGAGTTTGCAAAATAAAAATCGTTTTAAACTACAAAATCGATAAATCGATTAAATCGATTTTTTGCCCAGCCCTACTTTATTTATATAACAAGGGGAATCCGCTTTTAGCTACTATGCCGCACAGTTGGAATACATTAGACACATTTAAATGCAGACTGAAAACTCAGCTGTTCAGTTGTGCTTTTATTGAATGAGCACTGTGCTTCGTCCGAACAGATTGCATTATTTTATGTATAATAATTTTGACTGTGTTAATTAATTTATAAATCCTCTTAAATGTTTTTAAATTCTTTGTTTTTATTTTTATGATTATCATTATTAATGTTCATGATATTATGATTTTAATTTCTTTCATGTACAGCACTTTGAATTACCATTGTGTATGAAATGTGCTTTATAAATAAACTTATCTTGCCTATAGCGACTTTAACCATACAGATTGTGTCAATTAGCAGATTTACAGTATTAAATAGGAAAATAGTAAGTCAATAATACAAAAAGTATGTTAGATAATCGTGTAGTTGATTAAACTTATTTTAATTTGAAGATCGTCTAATTTGAAGATCAAACTTTTGTATGGCAATTTCCTACTTTCTGCTGTTACATCAAGTTCCTGGTTCCCTCTTTTTTTTTTTTTTTTACGAGTTTCTGAAATTAAAATGCTTTTATTTTTATTTCAGAGTTTATTGATGAAAATGAGGAGAATAAAGAATTGAATGAAGCTGATGAGAAAAAAAAAAAAACATATTCAAAATGAGTCACTCTCAAACCAAACCCAAAGATTTAAAGAAAAGCAGAGCCAAGAAATCTTTCACCTGCACTCAGTGTGGAAAGAGTTTGATAAACAAACATCATCTTGAGTGTCACATGAGGATTCACACTGGAGAGAAACCGTTCACTTGTGATCAGTGCGGGAAGAGTTTCTCACAATCGTCAACTCTTAAGATACACATGAACATCCACACTAGAGAGAAACTGTACGCATGTGATCAATGTGATAAAACATTTTTGTGGACTTCAAGCCTGACAAAACACCTGAGAGTTCATACAAAGGAGAAGCCATATTCATGTCATTTGTGTGGAAAGAGTTTTTCACATCTACAACATTTGAAAGCACATCAGAAAAGACACGCTGGTGTGAAAGATTACATGTGCTTTGAGTGTGAAAAGACTTTTACTACAGCTGAACATCTGAAACAGCACCAGAGGATCCACACTGGAGAAAAACCGTACACATGTGATCAATGCGGGAAGAGATTCAGACGATCAGGAGTCCTGAAAACACATGAGAGGATCCACACTGGAGAGAAACCTTACACATGTGATCAATGCGGGAAGAGTTTTGCACAAAAAGTACAACTTAAGAGACACATGAGCATCCACACTGGAGAGAAACCTTACAAGTGTTCACACTGCGACCAGAGATTCAGCCGGTCAGAAATCCTGAAAACACATGAGATGATCCACACTGGAGAGAAACCGTATCACTGCACTGAATGTGGGAGGCGTTTCAGATGTTCATCTTCTCTACGCAGACACACAAAAAACAATCACAGTGAGTAGATCATCTTCAGATCTGATGCTGCACACAATAATGAATCAAGCAATAAAATATCATCTGGATCAATCAAGAGCCATGACAAAGAAACATCATCTAAAGTTTTCACAGTCAATGAAAGCTCTAGCATTAAGTTCTGCCAGGAAGACTTAATTGTTACGCCACTCAATTTGTATCTATCCAATCACATTCCAACACTTGTGGTCTAAAAGATCGGTACTTACTCATGTTTGCTGACGCTTCAATGCACCACCATCCTCCCCACCTCCTCCAAATTGAGTCCTTCCTTCTCACCACCACCACCAGGATGGTCCCTTCCATACCTCACGGGGGTCGGCTGCGCCCCTGCCTTGATCTTCAGGCAGGATATGCAGTCCGTAATAAATGGATAATTGTCACAGTATTCATTCTCCTGAGTCTTTCTGGTAGAAATAAAGTTTATCTTCATCTTCAAAACCAGCAGATTTAACTTGGATATACTCGAAAAAAGAGTCTCTCTCTAAAGAACAATTTCAAAAAGTTGTATTCTTGTATTTGATTTTGCGATTTCATATTATGTTCAGTTGTCTTCTAATGCACATCTGTCACTTGTAGTTTAAGTTGTCTTTCATGAAGTAGCTGTTTACAAACTGTTCTTGTTCAGGAAGCTCAAGAAGAGTCTGGGACACGTTTGTTTTCTTCCCTGTTTTTTTAAGAACTAGTTATGATACATTTAGAAAAAGCAGATGCAAGATATACTGATCTTTATTTGCTACTCATCCATTTACTTTTGCTTTGAGTAATTATCGATTGAATGGTTTTTTTTATAATAATAATAATATTAGAAAGTCACGCAGTGTTATGTTTTGGGCTTTCTGTTTTAAATTTCTCAATAAAGCTCTTGGATTGATTTGAATTGTGTGATTTGAACTGATTGTTAGCATTTGTCACTCTCTCTGCTCCTTGTCGTGTCGTTTTCCTCTCTCCCTGCTGTTTAGTGTATTTCACACTTGTTTCTGTCTGATTAATGTATAGTTGGTTGGAATAACAGGAAGAGCCCATTGTTCACCCAGATCTATTTCTGAGATTTCAATATACACCCAATATTGTTTTTGTTCACCCAATATGATGCACATACATATTTTGGTTAGATGCATAACATCCGTTAATATTCCGATATATACTCTTGAATTAAACCAATAAAGTTGACAGAACTTCTGTCTGTGTCTTGCTTATCGGCCGTATCACATTGGGAGACAGAGAGTATTCGGTGGCAACGAGAAGTAACGAGATTATATTTATTAATAATGATGCTGGATTTACATGTTCTAGTTAGAGCTGGTTCACTCAGAATAAAACAACAGACTGTTTTTATGAATTGGAAATTGAATCATTTCACTAGATTCGTGAAAAAAAAAACAAAAAGTTCAACGCTCAGCGGCTCAGATGTTACTTGTTTAGCAACTTTTGGACGACGAAATAGAGCAAAATCAGGCAACAGTGTTATAGTCAGACAATAAAATATGAAGTCACTTAATATTAACTTCTTGTTTATTTAACTGTTGTATTAAATCAATATCTCATTTTTCAAACTCCCTTAAAAATTATTTTAAAAAGTCACCTACCTTTGTTCGCAATCTCACAAAGCTAATCAACGACGCTCGCTATACTGTGCAATCAATCTCTTATTTACACTCTCTACACTATGTTTATGAAAGGATTCCTGATATATGTCCGTGATGCATTACTCTACGTTGCAAAAACACATAGAAACCTTTGTAGCTCCCCTGAGCGCAAACAAATATGCTGATCAGGTCCGGCTAACTAAAGCAGCTAATCATATCCCTTTAGTGGCTCCCATTATTTGTCTTCCGTGCCTTTCTGAATACACATATACATATTAGTGTGTTTCTAATATGGTAAAAGCGTGAGGGAGGGCTGAGCCCATTCAGAACTGCTGGAGCCCAGAGAGGATATTAAAGAGAAAACCGATTTTCATTCAAACAAATTGATGTAAACTACACACTCAAGTTAATCGATAAAATCAATGTATCGCCCAGCCCTAGTTCTAGTGATGATTATCTTATCAATAGCGTGCCGGGTAAAAAAATAAAAAAAATAAACAGAACTTGTTTTTCGGTTCAAATAATATACCAGGCTTTTCATTGGTCCGTTAAGAAGAGATATTTTTTATTGGCTACTGAAATGCCAGTGTTATGATTACCGGTTGTAGAGGAGCCAGAGTAAAAACTTGAAGAGTCGGACATAGATCCAAAAACGTGTTTATTTGTGAAAAACAGGGAATCCAGGTAAACTCAAATAGCATAACTTCAAGTCGACAGAAAGACAGAAGGGCAAATGACTTATAAAAGGTGAAACTAATGACAGACAGGTGGAGACGTTAATGACGGCAAACCAACTATCACAGAATGACAGGGGAAGAAAAAGGGAGAAACCAAATCAAAACAATGACAAAGACCAGAAACACAAGGATACATGTAACATTACTCCCCCCTCCCGATAGGCGCGTCTCGTGCCTTAACAATACTACCGGGGAGGGAGCCCTGGCAGATCACAGAGTTTTTGAAGCCAGTGCCGATCAGGCAGTTCATGAGGCCATAAACTCAGGAATGGAGGCCATCTCGGCTGGGAGCTCAGGAATGGCTGCTGTGACTTGGCTTGACTGTGCAGGAGCAGCAACTGTGACTTAATAATAATAATAATAATAATAATAATAATAATAATAATAATTCATTACATTTATATAGCGCTTTTCTAGACACTCAAAGCGCTTACAGTGTCAGGGGTATCTCCTCATCCACCGCCAGTGTGCAGCATCCACTCACTCGTTTTGATTCACTCCTTCAAGTGAACTGTACTAGTGGACTAATGTAGGGAATAGTGAATAGGGTATAGGGGGAGATTTCGGATACAGCCTCACTCTCACCGGACAACTCTCTCTCTCGCAGCTCTGCTCTCTAACTCGCGCATGCGCACATCGAGTGATCCTCACGAGCGCTGAAGATGAAGAAAGAGTCTCGATCGCCCCCAGGAGGCTGGAATCAGTATAGGTCACAAACCCCACCCTCTCCATCTAATCTAATGGGACGAGAGTCAAAATTCCCGGAGGGCCGGTGGAGTAGTGGGCCGATCGCCGTAGCGAGGCAGACCTCCCCCATATTAGGTGCTGTTTTAAATGACATCCGAAACGGCAAACAGCCCAAAAGTGTGAAGCGGCGGGATCAGTCACCCGCACAGTGCTGACGAACGTGTTGTAAAGTGATAAACAGCGCAAGTTGCTTGACGCATTCAGATTTAAAACAGAGTTGTGTTAGACAGTTGTGTGATATGAGAACATTAAAGGTTCTGGAGGTTCTGCTGGGCTGCTGGTAAAGTGATAAACGACAATACATAATTTCTGTCATTTTTATTGCAAATTTTATAGTTTATTATTATGAATTATATATAATAAAAAAAACATATAACTATTGTAATGTTTTCTTGTAACGATATCTTACTAATACTAGTCAGTTAATATCTCGATTTTAAGCAAAAATGTCTTTATTTTTAAATGTTAAATTGTAATTCATTTTAATTGGAGAAAAATGTTAATTCCGTAAGAGCCTGATTAAGGATAAATATCAGTGCCTTATATAAATAATGTGATTACTACACACATTAAAGTTCTTAAAGGGACAGTTCACCCAAAAATAAAAATTGTCATTATACACAACATCATGTAATTTTAACCCTGTATGAACTTCTTCATTCTTCTGTGGAACATAAAGGAAGATACTCTGAGAAATTCAAAAATGTTGTCTTTAGAGTAGAAATCAAGGGTAAATTAATATCTTTGGCTACATTCTACAAAATGTCTTTTGTGTTCTACAAAAAGTAAGTAATTTTTACAGAATTTATTAGCAATAAAGGTCCTGCATTCTAGCTCAAAATCAGTGCTTTACTGCATGCATTTATATGAATTCAGTATCTGCCATTATTTGATTCTGTCCTGTTTTATTTATACATTTTTTTTTTATTTCAATTAAAGGCCCTATAACCCAAACAAAACTCACGGGCGACTTGTGGGCTGGATTTGTCCAAGGCCTAGTTTAAACCGCAGTCCAGCCCTGCACTCCATCAAGGATATAGCCAGTGTCCGGGTCGTTACTCAAAAAAGATTATTTCTTACAAGATATTATTTCTCCACTACTAGCTTATTTATCAAACGGGTTCTTTCTCTTCATCCTCTGCAAATGAAGCTACAGTAGATAGTTTGGTAGAGGGATGTTTGAATAAAGTAGCGTTTGCGATTGACAACGCGATTGACAATGTTGTGATAACACAATACTTATAGTCAGCAACTAGTCATCATATCTCCCGCTTCGTGAAACACGTTAATGCTCAGTAGTACACATTTATGGTTCTTTAATGTATTTGCATTGTAATAAAATGCATTTATTTTCATTGGGCATATATGCGGCTGAAACAGGTATAGTGCATCCCAAATTTTTCAACATTAACATTTTAATATAACATAGTCACTGTGGCCTTTAGAAATGTTTTTTGGGGAGGTGGGGTAGTGCAATTTACGAGATACATCGCATGTACCATTCACTCCTGTAACAAGCAATTCGAAAAACTCTAATATCTGCATAAATGTTCGACTAAGGTAAAAAAAAAAAAAAGCTTCGGATGGGGTATTTAGATGGGCTTCGGAGTGCATAGCAATGAAGTCAATTCTACTCCGAAACATCCCTTTAAGGGAAAAAGTTTTATTTTTAATTTGATAGTGTTAGTCATAATATCTGAAAGCCATGTAGTGCTGTGTTTGCTTTTTTCTCTTGTTTCCAGGGGTAAGAAAAACAAAATCTTATTTCAAGCAGACAACTAGATTCTTTTTCTTACCCCACTGGCAGATTATTTTGCTTGTTCTAAGCAAAAACTCGCCTAATTTTGTCTTGTTTTTACTAAATACAAGACACAAATTTTTACTTGTCTAGAAAATCCTTCCCGATTCAAGAATTTTTAGATATTTAGGCTGGAAACAAGTAAGAAAAGCATTTTTTGCAGTGATTTTGCAAATTAGTGTTGGCGTCATTTTGCGGTGTTTCACGGTGTAACGCCAGTTTAGTGTTAACTGAGCCACGTCTAGTTTACGTGCAGAACGTGATTGAATTGGACCACATGCGGACAGACGCCATTTTACTTCTGTGGACGAGTGTTGGTAAGTTTGAAATGTTCACTTTATAATGCATATTATTTTAGAGAAATCATGCAACTCAATTCCAGTATTTATAATTTCTAGTCATGTGCTTCTTGTTTAATCGAAAGTATATAACTAGCATTACACCAAACAGCGAGCTTATACGTTCTGTGTCAACGTTACACTGCATAAAGTAAGTCAAATGATGTAAAATATTAATTATGCTTATATTCGTGTTTAAAGTCATGCACAGGTTATTGTCTTTTTCGAGGAGGGAAGGGAGAAGGTGACCTCTGGTGGGGAAGGGAAACACCACAGCCCAGACTCGTGACAAACCTGGGCTGCGTTTCCCGATAACGATTGATCTTAGCGCATAAGAGCGTTTTCTACGAGTCATTTTGCGAACGTTCGTTATTGTTTCATGTGTGTTTCCCAAAAGTGCACTTAACACAAATGCACGTAGCCCTGCTTTAAGTGCTACTTAGGAGTCGCTGTCCGTTGGTCAAGTGCTGAAATGGAGCCTCATTGTTGCACATGCTGTTATAGCAATCCATCTAATTTTCGATTTATGTGTACTCAACTCGAATAACATAACATAATTTCTTCTTGAGCAAGTTTTAAAACATAAATTAACTGGAAATGTCGTATTGTAAAAACACTGTCTTGCTCCAATCTCGCATAAAACAAACAGTCTTTGCCGGAAATTACATCAGCATCATTTTCGATATATATATGAAACCTTATTTAAGTAGAATTATGTATCAATTTCTTTATCAACAATTGCTTATCTCACATCAAAATAAATAAATAAGTAAATAAATAAGTAAATAAATAAATAAGCTCTTACATTTATTTTTGAAAAGTGTAGCCTAATTATCTTCATCTGATGTGCATGTGCTAATAGGACAAAAATTTAAATAAGCACACAGCTAGGGGTGGAGACACTGGCAAAATGGCTGAAACCAAAAAACAAAGAAAATACATTTTTCAAAAGGAGGAAACTATTATTATTTTAGAGGAGGTGGAGCTACAAAAACCTCCTAGGTTCACCTCCTATTGACAGACACTTAACATCTTGAAATCTAGTTCAATTAGATTTAAGTATTTTATTTTTTTTAATAAATGTGCCTTGGAAAAAAAAACAGCACTGGTGTCCATCTTGAGACGAAACAAAGGGACTGATATATTTTAAGATCAGTCAGTGCAAGTGTCCTTCAGTTGAAAATCTTAGACTTGCATTTTAGTCTGGACTAGGCGAAAGGATGGCGAATATGAGAAAACTGAAAAAAAAAAAAAAAAAAAAAAAAACGCATACGAAAATCGGACTCAGTGTGCAATGACCTTTAGATTTGACTGAAGGAGAGATGACTAAAAAATAGACCATGCTGGAGGATTTGCTGCTCACTGACAGATATATATTATAAGATGTGCTGCTCCCTTTACACAGAGTGCGCGTTATCGCAAAATCGAAAGTAAAAGTAAACAGCGCAAGCACTCATTTAAAAGCGATTTCTATATCCTGCATATAGAAAGTGCGAAAATTATATACAATATTAGAATGTTTGTGGGTGCGGCCGGTAAGAAAAAAATATGGAGCTCAACTGAATATCGCACCAATTTTGTGATTGGCTATGTAGTGTGGGGCTCGGGTGGGCCAAGCTTCTGATTGGTTAAAGCCCAACACACCAGTTTCAGCTTTCAGCTTAAGAAAACTACGTACCCAATAAAAACTTTGAAAAATTTTAAGTGTAAATAAATTAGGTTTTGTCTTTGTCCCATTCGGTTAGATGGAGATGGTGGGGTTTGTGACCTATACTGATTCCAGCCTCCTGGGGGCGATCGAGACGCTCTTTCTTCATCTTCAGAGCTCGTGAGGATCACTCGATGTGCGCATGCGCGAGTTAGAGAGCGGAGCTGCGTGAGAGAGAGAGAGTTGTCCGGTGAGAGTGAGTCCTCTTTTTCTTCTCTTTCAACTCTATTATTTGCTTTTTGCTGTCCTGCATATCTTATTTTGCATAATTAGGTTTGAGGATAGCATGAATTTGAGGTAAATGTCAGCCTCACGTATGAATAACTTTCTAGTAGTTTTATTTATAACGTGTACTTCGTTCAACCGGCAAAAACGATCATTGTGTCTAACATTCCTCCGTTTGTAAATGATGAGTTGAATACGTTGAGTTGTTCAGGACAAATAGTTTCACAAATGAGTAAAGTCCCGTTCGGCTGTAAATCTCAGTTAGACACTGCCTTGTTTTCATCGGATACCGAGAGTTTGTTGAATAACGTTAAAATAAAGAACAAGCATTTGAGGAAAACGTGTTAATTTCATTCAGATCTGACCAATTTGTGGTTTTGTTTGTTTCTGTGAAGGATTGTTTCGATGTTTGGAGTGAAATGTTGCTTATACTGAATGCGGAAGAGAACTGATATTGAGTTTTTTGGCTGCAGTACCGCTATTTCTCTTTTGATTTTTTTTTTGTTTTTGCCTGATCAAGTTAGTTATAGTATTTTTTTTTTTTTTAATAACACGATAAAGGTAAAGTTAGTTTTAATTTAGACAGTCCCTGTTGTATATGGGACTGTCAATAAATTCCAGTCACAGTGCAATAAATAAAAAAATAAAAAAACTATGTCCAATCATTCATTCAAATTTGTGATTTTTACAATGTTGTAGTAACAGCTAGTGGCCAGACTGACTTACTGAATGTGAGATACAACGATTTGGATATAAAACCTTTTGGTGAATTACAGCATCTTTTAATCTGAGCAATGTACTTATATAAAGAGAGATAATTGAGGTAGGGTGTTTTAATATTGCATTTGTGTACTGTGCACATATGAATAGAGGTATTGGCAAGTCAGTCTGGAGACTAGGGATGTACTACAAACTTCAGAACGGGAAAATATTTTGGTGAATTCTAATCATTTTTTTAAGTCTCACCTGTAGTAAGTTAAATATAGCAATATAATATAGTAATGCAATGATTCATAAAGAAACAACACTTAATGCCTTTTTGATTTATTGTTGATTTTGGAAAATCTGCTTTTCCACACAGAAATTCATGTTCAGTGAATCTCTAAATGCTGGAATATTTCCCATCAGATCATCAGGAAGAGCTGAAATCTGCAAAGACTGAGTTTATTAACGAGTACAGAGAGAAGATGAGAGATCCAGAACACACAGGTTGGCGTTTGTTCTTCATTAATTCATTGATAATGCTGCTTGTAAGAAAAATTAACTTTACTTATTTTGTGTGCTTATGAAACATTGTGCAGTGCTTGTTTGCTAGAACTGTGTTCTCTTAGTGTTCATCTATGGGGATAAGAATTGCTATAGTAAGGGCTTTCTCTGTTTCATTACTATGTGTGGAAAAATACCAGCTGCTAGAAGATGTAACCTTGAAGGTTAGGGAAGAAATATAAGAAGGAAACCCTCTCTTTTTCGTCACAGTCTGCCGCAATGTGTGATTATGAAAGACAACTTACTGAGTTTGTCTCTTGAGCAGTAAGAGTTTATTTTTGCCACAACAGCTGGCAGCTGGAAAACAACCAAGTTTAAAGGAGAACTCCGGTGTGATATTGACCTAAAGTGTATTGAATCATGATACCGAGTGTGAACGTACCTTGCATATTTCATCTCGGTTTGTGTCCAGCTGTCCGAAATCTGGGGTCAGTTAGCCGATGCTCACAACAGCTTGTCAATGAATGTCAATCGGGCATCGAAGGAGCCATGTAAATAAATCACTGTTTTACGCCATTTACGAAAGTAGCTCCGCACTTCATTGGTAGACTTCCTAGGGCCCTGACATTTAAAACGAGACATTGAGAACTCAGAAAAAGCACCGGTAGTTTATTTACAAGAAGATTTATACAGACATCTTCCACCAGGAACAGAGCAGTCGCCGCCATCTTAAATGTAGTCACGATAAGTCGAGTGTCGAGCACGAAGGAAACTACAGCCTTGTACGTTGATAACCTGATAAATTCATTGGTGCTCGACACTCGATTTGTCGTGACTAAGTTCAGGATGGCGGCTACCGGATTTTCTTTCCCAGGTACTGTCTGTATAAATCTTCTTGTAAATAAACTACCGGTGCTTTTTCTGAGTTCTCAATGTCTCGTTTTAAATGTCAGGGCCCTAGGAAGTCTACCGATGAAGTGTGGAGCTACTTTGTGCCTCGTAAATGGCGTAAAACAGTGATTTATTTACATGGCTTTTCCGATGCCCTGTTCACTCTCATAGACAGCCTGTTGTGAGCATCGGCTAACTGACCCCAGATTTCGGACAGCTGGACACAAACCGAGATGAAATATGCAAGGTACGTTAACACTCGGTATCATGATTCAATACACTTTAGGTCAATATCACACCGGAGTTCTCCTTTAATATTTGGTTTGGTATAATAGAAACAAAATAAATGTTAAATGGTTTCCTATGAACTGGATACTACTTTCTATGTTAAATCGAGTCTCCACACTGATATCCAGACCCGGATGCCAGATCCTGTCAGAAAATATATATTTTGTCTGATGTCCGAACACATAGGGGTGCCGATACCCAAAACCAATTAACATCAAGTCTTGTCTAGAAACCCAAAACTGTATTAACAGTCTTCTATAAACCAAGAAGTTGACTGAGCAAAGCCAGAGAAGAGCCGAAGCAAAAGTGATGATGATAAAGGAGCAAAATTAATTGAAAAAAAAAAAAAAAAACATTTATTGCACACATTTATTCAATAAAGCATGTAATTTATATGAGTAAATAAATCCACACAAACTATCAGATTAAATCAAATGGCAGGAGTGATTCAGCTGTACTGCGTCAAGTCTCTCTGTCTCTCTCTATATAATACACTCTCGCTTTTTGAGGCAAATCATTGATACCATGAGTCTGGGGTTTGTTATCACTGTTGAATAACTCTTTGAAATCCGGGTCTATTCTGGAGGACCTGAAATTGCCATTGTTAACCTGGTTCTCAAGAAGCCCTCTCTTGATGCCTTTGTTTTAGTAAAAATGTACCTTACCATTGTTCTCAAAAGTAACGGAAAAAAATAGTGCTCCCACAACTTCAGTCTTTTTCTTAACTAATAATCTTTGTAAAATTTCAGTCTGGGTTCAAATCACTTTCTATCTTCTTTCTTTGGCTTCTATCTTTAGAAAAGAGTTCTTTCCGTTCTTGAACTCTGATAAGTCCAAAGTTATTGTTTTTAGTCCCTCCAAACACAGGGCAAGTGTTCAACTCAATCTCGGGACCTTAAATTCCTTCATCTCTCCGTAGGTTCAGAATCTGGGGGTGGTGTTTGATAACTCCTTAAAATTTGACAAAGTAGTGCTGTAGTAGGTTCGAGCTTCTTTCGTCTGCGCTTCCTTTCTAAAATCAAGTCAGTTCTCTCCAAAAGTTTGCTACAGGTTGCCTTTATTACATCTCTGCTGCATTATTGCAACTCTTAAAGTCTCAAGTCTCTCAGTTACAAGTAGTTCAAAATGCAGATTCCAACTAGATTCCTAATGGGTTTTAAAAAGTTTGATCATGCCACTCCTCTCTTGCGATCATTGCATTGGCTGCCAGTTCATATCGAATTGAGTTTAAAATCTTGCTACTTGTTTTTAAATCACTTAACAAATAACTGCCTTATTTGTCTGATCTACTCCACCTCTACACAGTAAAAAAAATCCTGTAAATTTTACAGTAAACTACTGTCAGCAGGGTTGCCAGCCGGTTAATGTAATTTTTACAGCTGCATTGCTGTAATTTATATTACAGCATCATCCTGTATTTCCTGATTACAGCAAGTAACTGTATTTTTTACATTGCTGTGTTTTTGTTTACAGTAAACTACTTTAATTTTTGTATTCTTTATATGCAGTATTTATTTTCCAGATTGATGAATAATAATGACTAGCAATTTAAAGAACATATTAACTGCATAAGCTTTAAACAATATTCAACTGCATAAAGTGTTGTATAGTATGAAACTCAGTGCACCTATTATTTAATAAAAACAAAAATAATTATTTGACAATCTTGAAAAACAGGTCCAATTTTATTCAACTTAAAACTCTCAGATTTACATGAAAGAAATGTCATGGAGCAGTGTATTTAGTATTATTTTTGAAAATATTGCATGGAAATATTTACTTGAAACATATATTACCCTGCTAAATTTAAAGTTTAACCAATATTTAGCCAAAATTTTACCAACATCAAGTTAACCAACACTGTCATAGTTAAATGGTTCAAAATGCCACAAAGACAGTGATGAATTTTCACAACTTCATGAACAGTCCAACAATGGCCAAACAACAAGCCCTCAAGTGAGTCCAACAAAACTTCTGATCAAAAAAGGAGAACAATTCAGCTCCAGATGCTGCCCCATCCCAGGATGCAAAGAGCTGCTAAAAATATAGCAAACTCCTCCTCCAGACCCATAGAACCCGCTTAAAACAACTTACAAGTTCACATTAGTTCATGTCATATCTTAAATCTCTTTTCTCTGCACACACAGTATAATGCCGACTTGCGAGTATCATATTGAGTTTTCTTTCGCATTGGTAAGCTTAAACAAAAATGAACATGCTGTCATTAATTACTCGCCCTCATGTTGTTCCAAACCCGTAAGACCATCATTCATCTTCAAAACACAAATTAAGTTTTTTTTTGATGAATTCTGGGAGCGCTCTGACCCTCCAAGCATCCTAACAATATCAAGGCTCAGGAACATTAGTGGTTCAATTGTAATTTTACAAAGCTTCGAGGATACTTTTAGTGCGGAAGGAAAACAAAAATACCAACTTTATTCAACAATTCATCTCCTCCGTGTCACACAATAGCTCCATTTTTGGAGAGTATAACATCCGTAAGCAATGTATGCTGTTCTGTGCCACTAGCATCGTATATTGATACGCTGTTTTCATTGTTTACCCTTTGACCTGAACCCAAATCATTTGGGAACACACTCTCTTGAGGCAACACAGTTTGTACTTGAGGATCCTCAGATCCTTCATGTAGTTGTTCAAACATATTTAATAGTTCTTCTTATAGAAACATGAGAGTACCTGATTCATGCGATCAGGGACGTAGAATTTATAAAATTGCATTAAAATGATAAGAATGTTTTAATGCTACTTTCTGCTGTTATAACAGGGTTTGTATTTATGCCCTTTCAATTTATTATACCCTTGCAATATTGTGTGTGTGTGTGTGTGTGTGTGTGTGTTTTAACAAGTTACTGAAAATTCACTTTTTTACTTCTATATCAGACTTGATTGAAGACAATGAGGAGAAAGAAGTATTGAGTGAAGTTGAGAAGAAAAATCAAGTCAAAAGTGGCGAAAAACCTAAACAGAAAGGTTTAAAGAAAAGAAGAGCCAAGAAATCTTTCACCTGCACTCAGTGTGGAAAGAGTTTCCCATGCAAATATAATCATGATGTTCACATGAGAGTTCACACTGGAGAGAAACCGTTCACTTGTGATCAGTGCGGGAAGAGTTTCTCACAATCGTCAAGACTTAAGGTACACATGATCATCCCAACCCGTTCTCATCAATTTGCGTATAAATAACACGACTTTGCACTTTCCAATTTCGTGTAATACATACGCCAAAGTCCAATTTCGCGTGCATATGATACGCCAATCCTTCCCATTAACTTCTGTGGAGAGCAGATGCGTACAAATAGCACGCAGCATCTTTTACGGCAGTGACGTCACCTGCGAGGCTCGGTTTGCCCCGTTCACTAGATGCATACACCTTCAAACAGGTAAGAAAGGCAACAAATTATCTTTTCTTTTGTAATGAGATCATTATTTTAATTATTTCGGTCCTTCTGCGTCTCTGTACGTGGGGTCATGTGTTAAAATGGAGACGTGTGCGTTTAAATTAGAACGGTCGGCTGCTGCGTTAGCACAGCTGCTAATATTAGCCTAAGCTAACTTCTAACTGTTGCTGTTTTGAAATAGATAAATAAATAAAACCGTTTTAATTATATTCACGTGGCTGATGACAGCTTTACAGATCAACCAAACCAGTGTCACGTGATAAGCGCGATCATGTAAAAGTCCGCACATTTACCATAGTTTTACCATAGTAACTGTTGCTTGACCATATTTTGTGTAGCCAATGCACAACAGTCATATCGTTTACCATGGTTTTACCTCATTAACCATAGTTTTACTGTGGTATTTGTTGTTAAAGCACAATAACCACTACATTTACCATGGTTTTACCTCAGTAGCCATAGTTTTACTGTGGTAATTGTAGTTAAAGCACAACAACCACAACATTTTACATGGTTTTACCTCATTAACCATAGTTTTACTGTGGTATTTGTTGTTAAAGCACAATAACCACAACATTTACCATGGTTTTACCTCAGTAGCCATAGTTTTACCATAGTAACTGTTGCTTGACCATATTTTGTGTAGCCAATGCACAAGTCACATCGTTTACCATGTTTTTACCTCATTAACCATAGTTTTACTGTGGTATTTGTTGTTAAAGCCCAACATTTACCATGGTTTTACCACTGTAAGCTTAGTTTTACTGTGGTATTTGTTGTTAAAGCCCAACATTTACCATGGTTTTACCTCAGTAACCATAGTTTTACTGTGGTATTTGTTTTTAAAGCACAACAACCACAACATTTACCATGGTTTTACAACTGTCAGCATAGTTTTACTGTGGTATTTGTTTTAAAAGCACAACAAGCACAACATTTACCATGTTTTTACCACTGTAAGCATAGTTTTACTGTGGTATTTGTTCTTAAAGCACAACAACCACAACATTTACCATGTTTTTACCACTGTAAGCATAGTTTTACTGTGGTATTTGTTTTTAAAGCACAACAACCACAACATTTACCATGTTTTTACCACTGTAAGCATAGTTTTACTGTGGTATTTGTTCTTAAAGCACAACAACCACAACATTTACCATGGTTTTACCTCAGTAACCATATTTTTACTGTTGTATTTGTTTTTAAAGCCAACATTTACCATGGTTTTACAACTGTCAGCATAGTTTACTGTGGTATTTGTAGTTAAAGCACAATAACCACAACACTTACCATGGTTTTACCTCAGTAACCATAGTTTTACTGTGGTATTTGTTTTTAAAGCACAATAAACACAACACTTACCGTAGTTTTACCTCGGTGTCCATTTTTTTACTGTGGTATGTTTTTAAAGCACAATAAACGCAACACTTACCGTAGTTTTACCTCAATAACCATAGTTTTACTGTGGTAGTTGTAGTTGAAGCACAACAACCACAACGTTTACCATGGTTTTACCACTGTAAGCATAGTTTTACCATTAACTGTGATTTTACGGTATACTATTTATAAAGCACAGTAATTACAATGCTTGCCACCTTTTATACTTTTTTTATTATTATTTAATTATATAAATGAATTTTATAATTATTGTAAATATTGTAATTTTAATATTTTTCTGTCTTGCAGTTACATCAGATCATTTACTCCAGCAGCTCTTTAAAGAAAACAACTCTTGTAAATGCCATCACTTGTTCCTATTTTTCTGAAATGTAATCAATAATTAATTTACACATAGTTTTGCTCTCTCTCTTTCTGTGGTCCATTATATGACATTTTCATAATCTCATAATTTTGACCAATTCTGTCAGAAAGCTGCTAGAATTAACAGGGAACTTCAACTCAAAGCTCCCAGTGCTGATCTTGAAGAAGTTATCAAGGAGGCTGAACAAATCATTCAATCTTTCTCAGTAACGTTGAAGACATTTAGCTATACCTGATTTGATTTAATGCACACATCCTTATTTAATCTGTTAACTTTCCTTACAGTCGTTCCTCTTAAATATTTTGGTTCCAGCTTATTTTTAGCACATTGTCTCAACATGTATTTATATTTCTCTTTGTTTCAGCTGAAAGGGAAGACCAAAGGACGCCAGTCATGGGATCTGAATTGGGCCATATTGTGCATTTATGGAAAAGACCAAAGGCAAATATTTCCAAAGGTATGTCAATGTCAGTCTGAGCATCTTGACTCAACTGTAGCATCTAGCATCTACACCAACAGACGATTACATTCTGTTTAATGTTATACATACTGCACTTACAGTATGCCGTTGTCTGCCATTGTTTTCAATGTGTTTGTTGTTCATCATGTGATCACATCTTTCTTTCTGTCTTGCAGTCATTCTTCATCAGCTCTCCACAATATCAGCCCTTCCAAAAGCTTCCACTCTTTCTCTCTCATCTGCTCACAGTACTTTTATTGCCGTCTTCCAGTTTTTGCATGTATACTTATTTTTTAATTTCTCCTCTACAGTCAACACTCACTCCCATGACTGACTTGTCACGTGACAAATCAGATCTTCAGTTAATTTGGCCAAATCAGATCACTTGAAGCTGTTCACATCTAGAGCAAGAACTACAATGATAAGTATTTTAACCTTTTATTTTTCATACTGAAATAAAATAACATTCTGCTTATTATAAGCATGTGCTGCAGTTATGTTGTCTTCATATACATGCTCAGACTATTCACAGTATGGTGGATTTTGATTGGCTGTCAATGTTTTTATTTTTCTTCATCTGGAAAAATTTGTTCTGGAAGAGATTCCAACCATATTGTTTCTCTGTGTCAAATAGCTGCGGTGTGGACTCATCCTTGGAGTGAAGAGGCCTTTAAACTGCCTTCAACTAAATCGTCAGCAGGTAATCATATTTAAAGAATTCATATTAGCTTGCTATTAAAGAAAAAAATTCTAATGCTGCTCTCCTCTCACTCTGTTAAACTTGCAGACAAAATTCTTCAAAATGTTTCTTCCTCTTATTCCTTTACTTCCTCACTTACACATTCTTTTGTGCTCTGTTGTAAGGTAGAAACTGAGAGTTTGCATGATGGTGTTTTCTCAGACTCTGAATCTTATGTGTACAGATGAACTCAGGAGTCTGCAGGGAACTTGAGCTTGAAGTATATAATTAAACTGCTTATTTTGTGTTTAAACAACAATAATAATTAAACATGGGGTCAATAAATATTTTCTTGTTTTACAGCTGGAGACCAAAAACGCATAGAAAATCAGTCACAGCAAGCCAGTCAAACCAGTCCTGATGAATGAGGAAAGAACATGGTCTTCTTGTGCCCAAATAGAAAAGGCAGATTTCCACTGGTATGTATGTAATCAAGCAATGTAGTTCTGTGCATTTGATGTTGATCTCTCAAAAGATAACGTTATTGTTTTTCACATACACATCTTTTTTTTTGAGCTCCTAGAATTAGCAAATCAACTGTGGCATCATATCTGGAATTTGGGCGGGAAATGACAGAATATGGTGAGTACTGACACCAGCACCTGTAATCACCAACACCATTTCTCTGTTGACTTATTTATTTGTCTGTTTGTTTGAAGGAGGATGAAGCCAGTTGATGAAGAGATTAATTCAACGGCCATCAGGTATCTGCTGTGAAGACTGCATTGGTGGACAGCTCTACTGTGACCGCTCAGATGTTGTGGCGCAAAAAAGTAAACTTTACAACTGAACAACAAGAGTTGTGGAGGGATTCTTTTGGCCCATACCTCCAACAAGAATCAATGGTAAGTCCTATGCAAAAACTATAAATTCTAATTCTGTATATTGTTTAATGATTTACAACATTCAATACATGTTTTGTCCCTCCAGGACATCTAGATCAGGTGGTGTGTGAGGAAAGCACAGAGGACCATCAGAGACTCCAGCCAACTGCATGGATCGCTCTCATTGTTACCATCAGGCAGAAGTTATTGCAGAACCTACACCAGCAGACTGCAAGACAAATTCTTTCCACAGACTGAACTGAACTCATACCAGTAACACCACACACCACATCATGTACTGCACTCTAACAATTACACTGTCTGGACTCTGACTCACTGTTATTCTGCACCCTGACATACTGTTTGCACTAATTCATACCATTCTTATCATTATTTGTATCATTGTTTTCATTTTGTGCTCACTATAGCATACTTTTTCACCATATATTGTTCTCTGCATGTACTGAATCCTTTATATATATATTTATTTAATATTTTTCATCCATACTGTACTGCTGCAGTTTGCACAAATAATTTCACTTGTACACATGTGATTATGGTATTGTGACAATAAAGTGATTTGAACTGGTCATTTATTTTGTTCATCACTTGTACTTGTGTGCTGGATAACAACTGCAAATTGTTTATGACATGGAAGAAGTTTATGGATAAACAAGTAAGAAGAAGAAAACCAGGAGAGCTCAGATGATGAGCAGGAAACTTAATGTGATTCTATGATGCTCAAGAAATTTGACCCATGACATAACCCATTTTTATTTCTCTTGAATATCATTTGTCTTTATAATCCACTTTAGTTGTCTTTATGATGTATTCTCCAGTAAAGTATTGCACATGATGTTGGAATAAAAAAGTATGGTGAGTATTCTGTATTAGGGATGGTGTTTGGTGAAAACACCATTTAATTTTGTAAACAATACACCTAACTATCATGAGTGTTTTAATTAAGGCATGAACATTTGGTCATATTAAAGACATTCAGTTACCTGAAGGCAAGGCTGAAAGATGAATTAGAAGAGACTGCATGGACCATATTGCTACAGACACTTCATGCACAACTGAGGGTGATGGACCAGGGAAAGATCAATACTCAATACATAGATGTGAATCTAATCCTGTATTATAAGCAAGATGTGCATGCACGTTACTGATGTTTCACGCCAGAGAAAGAATAAATTAGGTGTTTTACATTATGATTGTTTGCATTGCATGAATTGTATCTCCTGGGCAAGGATGAGCTTCAAGCCTGCCAAGCCCAGGTCTCTGGTCCTAAAGAAGGGTAAAGTGTCCGACCGTTTCCGCTTTGCCCTGGGAGAGACCATGATTCCATCTGTGCATGAAAACCAGTCAAGAACCTGGGGAAGATCTTTGATAGCTCCCTGAAGGACTCAGCTGCTGCCATAAAACAAACTAAGTGCAACCTGACCACCTGGCTCACAGCGATTGACAGATCTGGCCTTCCCGGAAAATTCAAAGCCTGGATCTACCAGCATGGAGTCCTGCCAAGAATACTCTGGCCCCTGTTAGTCTACGAGGTACCAACATCAACAGTCGAGGCCCTAGAAATGTCGATAAGCCAGTTCCTCAGGAGATGGCTGGGGCTCCCTCGGTCCTTGAGCAGCATTGCCCTGTATGGCCTTTCCACCAAGATGCATCTTCCTTTGAGTGGACTAACAGTGTCCAAGTAGCACCAGAAGGTGTATTCAAATCCATATGGCTTTTGCACCATAAATACACACTGTCTGTACCTTGTCTTACTGAAAGACACATTGAAAGTGTGTGATAGTACAATGAAGGATCACAATATGTATTGTTTTGTTTTTTTACATTTGTGTCTTCATTTAGCATCATCACTAAATTCTTGCTCCTGATCTAATGAAATCAGTGGAGCCCCTTTCAAATGGGAACTGTCTAATTCTTATACTAAAATAACCATGACTTGCAACTTACATATTGGCAAGCTGCAGAAAAGACAATCTCAAAAATGTGACTCAGCACAGTGTGTTGTCAATGAGGAGAAGAGATTTGTGCACATTTTAACTGCCCTTCCATCTCCAGGGGCCCAGTAGTGCCCTGGAAGAGCAAAATAAAATAACATTTCAAATGGCTTTAAATCAGTGTCTTATTATGATGACAAAGAGAAAACTGGCAGGACAAGTACTTTTGCTATGTTAACTGCATAATGTTTTAAAATGTATATAGAAAGGTGGTATAAAGGTGTTTTAAAAAGTGGTCTAGGTAAAATAGCAAATTTCAGCCTGCCTCTTGAATATGCCATAGATGTTTGCACAATGAACATGTTTAGATAAGCTTTGTTAAAAAAAAGATTGTATTTTGTCCGATTTCATAATTTAACATTCTAAACTACATTACCCAGAAGCCTCTGCCATTCTATCGATGGAACGCGAAAAAAGATGGCGCTGTTATTTGTAGTTTAAAGAAGATATGCTTAGGGTTAGGGTTAGAATCTCTGTAAAGTGGCGATTACTCACAACATAGCAACACTGTATTGTTAACTGAGGGTATTACAGACGTAATAATAATTGCAAAACGGACTTTGCAATATCAAGCGTTTTTTTATTTTTTATTTAGTTTAAAAGATAGTCCAATTACAGCGAGTTCTACGAGTGCCACGGGAACTTTCAAAGCCAAGGGCATCCCAGCTGAGCAGAGGCATCAAACTTACTTGTCCATATATGGTCATTTATGACAGGATCTTGGGTTCTTGTGGGGAATGGACAGATAATCAGTTGAATGTTCATATAAATCAAAATGTAAAATAAATATACAATAATTAGTTAAACATGAAGTATTTTTCTACTATTCAATTTGGTTTTTGTAACATTTACAGCGTATTTATAGTGGTTAAATAAACAGTTAATCATTTCTGTTTCCTGGAAATTGTCCTTCTTAGATCTGCCAGTTTAACTATAGGAATAATAATAAATCATGAAATCACACATTTTGTAGTTATTTCCCAATGTTTATTGATATGTCAAACCTTTCCCAGATAAACAGTCATTATGAAAAAAAATTAAAAACAAAAACCTGCTGATTATAAAATTGTACAACACTCAAAAATAAAAGAGAATTTGTTTACAGAACATGTTACAAGATGCCAAATAATATTCAAGGCTCCAGCTGAAAATATATTTTCTTCCCTTTAACAAAAAATTAGGCAAAAATTATTAAGAACAATACTTAAATATTTTACAATTATTACCTTATATGATATATTTCCTGTTTCCTTTCATCATTGTTTGCTTCTATTGTGACTAAATGCAAGACAAATGAATGATTAATAATCATAATTTTTATAGTAAGTTGTTAGTGGTAGTTATAAATCACTATATATTGACAGGAGTGCCAACAGTAGAGATGGGAGTGAGTAGAGGAGAAATAAAAAAAAAAAATATAATAATAATAATAATAATAATAATAATAAGTAGACACATAAAAACTGGAAGACGGCAGTTAAGTACTGAGAGCAGATGTGCCACATGAGAGAAAGCGATGTGGAAGCTGTTGGAAGGGCAGATATTTCTGGAGAGCTGATGAAGAAGGACTTAGTAGTCTGTGAGAAATCCTGCAAGACAGGAAGAAAGAATTAATCACGATGAACAATTTTTCAAAAACAGATGGCAGACAACAACATACTGTAAGTGCAGCATGTACAACAGTAAACAGAATGTTATCGTCTGTTGGTGTAGATGCTGAAATAGTTATTATCATAGTTCTTGTTCATGGTGTGACCAGCTTTAAGTTTAAGATATCATGTTAGACAGTGGCAATTTGTAAAAGTTCATAAAGAAAGAACAAAATGGACTTAATATAAACTTTATGAAACAAACACTCTGACTACTTTCAATGGCAAAATTAGCATGAGAGTTCAGGCAATGGCCAGTGACAAAAGTACAAGTGAAAGTCGTAGAGTTTTACATAACTAGGCTTGTACAAGATGATATAAATTTGCTGATATGCTGTTAATATTATAAATGAGTTCGACATGACACTTTGTTGGTTGTTCTTTCTAATAGGGCTGTGGAGCAAGCTGTGCAAAATGTAACTGCACTACAGTTGAGTCAAGATGCTCAGACTGACATTGACATACCTTTGGAAATATTTGCCTTTGGTCTTTTCCATAAATGCACAATATGGCCCAATTCAGATCCCATGACTGGCCTCCTTTGGTCTTCCCTTTCAGCTGAAACAAAGAGAAATATATACATGTTGAGACAATGTGCTAAAAATAATCTGGAACCAAAATATTTAAGAGGAACGACTGTAAGGAAAGTTATTATCAACAGATAAATAAGGATGTGTGCATTACATCAAATCAGTTATAGCTAAATGTCTTCAACGTTACTGAGAAAGATTGAATCATTGAATGATTTGTTCAGACTACTTGATAACTTCTTCAAGATCAGCACTGGGAGCTTTGAGTTGAAGTTCTCTGATAATTCTAGCAGCTTTCTGACAGAATTGGTCAAAATTATGAGATTATGAAAATGTGTAAATTAATTATTGATTACATTTCAGAAAAATAGGAACAAGTGATGGCATTTACAAGAGTTGTTTTCTTTAAAGAGCTGCTGGAGTAAGTGATCTGATGTAACTACAAGACAGAAAAAATATTAAATTACAATATTTACAATAATTATAAAATTCATTTATATAATTTTTTTTAAGTATAAAAGGTGGCAAGCATTGTAATTCCTGTGCTTTACAAATAATACACCGTAAAATCACAGTTAATGGTAAAACTACGTTTACAGTTGTACAACCACGGTGAGCATTATGGTTATTGTGCTTTATCTACAAATATCACAGTAAAACTATGGTTACTGAGGTAAAACCATGGTAAATGTTGTGGTTATTGTGCTTTAACTACAAATACCACAGTAAAACTATGGTTACTGAGGTAAAACCATGGTAAATGTTGTGGTTATTGTGCTTTAACTACAAATACCACAGTAAAACTATGGCTACTGAGGTAAAACCATGGTAAATGTTGTGGTTATTTTGCTTTAAAAACAAATACCACAGTAAAACTATGCTTACAGTGGTAAAACCATGGTAAATGTTGTGGTTATTGTGCTTTAACTACAAATACCACAGTAAAACTATGGTTAATGAGGTAAAACCATGGTAAACGATATGACTGTTGTGCATTGGCTACACAAAATATGGTCAAGCAACAGTTACTATGGTAAAACTATGGTAAATGTGCGGACTTTTACATGATCGCGCTTATCACGTGACACTGGTTTGGTTGATCTGTAAAGCTGTCATTAGCCACGTGAATATAATTAAAACGGTTTTATTTATTTATCTATTTCAAAACAGCAACAGTTAGAAGTTAGCTTAGGCTAATATTAGCAGCTGTGCTAACGCAGCAGCCGACTGTTCTAATTTAAACGCACACAAACGCTTCCATTTTAACACATGACCCCACGTACAGAGAAGGCAGAATTAAAATAATGATCTCATTACAAAAGAAAAGATAATTTGTTGCCTTTCTTACCTGTTTGAATATGCATCTAGTGAACGGGGCAAACCGAGCCTCGCAGGTGACGTCACTGTCGTAGAAGATGCTGCGTGCTATTTGTACGCATCTGCTCTCCACAGAAGTTAATGGGAAGGATTGGCGTATCATATGCACGCGAAATTGGACTTTGGCGTATGTATTACACGAAATTGGAAAGTGCAAAGTCGTGTTATTTATACGCAAATTGATGAGAACGGGTTGACTGAACACACCTTATATATAACATTACTACAGCACTAGTCATATTCATAATATGAGCTGACCTTTACCTCAAACTCCTGTTACCCTCAAACTAAGTTAGGCAAAAATAGGTATGCCAGAGAGCAAAAAGAAAATAAGAGAAGAGAAAGAATTCATTCTCACCGTGCAACTCTCTCTCTCTCTCATTTGCGCATGCGCACAACGAATGAGCCTCGCGAGCGCTGAAGAGTGAAACCAAAAGATCTCGATCGCCCTCAGGTGACTAAACCCAGTGTAGTCCAACAGCCCCGCCCTCTCCATCCAATCTAATGGGACGTGAGACAAAATAAAATTACACTTCAACATTTTTTTTCCAAGATGTTTTTTTTTTATTATTATTATTACATTGTATGTAGTTTTCATCACGGTGCTGAGGTAAGCTCAAGTGTTCGTTATTAATATGTTAACTGAGGTGTGCTCATGATGTTAATTATGTTTTTTTGCACACAAATAAAAACTAATACAATGTGGAAAGATGATTATTTCCAGCCCCACGTATTTGTACTGTCAGATCTGAGCTAATAATGTTAAACAGTCTGTCATTATTTACTCTTCTTCCACTTGTTCCAATCACAAATGAGTTAATTTCTTCTGTTGAACGCAAAAGTAGATATTGTGAATGTGAAGGGTGTTGTTAGCCAAACAGTTGATGGTAACCATTGTCTTCCACACTATTTTTAAAAATACAGAACGTTCACTAAAAAACTTAAAAAGCTAAAGTGCAAAAAAAAAAAAAGAAAGGGAAAAAAAAAGAATAAAGTATTTTTGTCTTATAGTCAGGGTTATGTTCAGTTTTTGTTCTTGTGTTTATTGAGTTTTGAATATTGAGTTCAGTTGGCCTGTTTCCATGTGACCTATAGTTTTCCTTTATCCTCATTTGTGTTTGTATTTATACCCCAGTCTGTTCATTCTTTGGCTGTCTGATCAAGCTTATATTGTGTTGCATTTGCGTTCATCCTTCATAACTTCTGTCTGTTTCGCTGTGTTTATTAAATCGAGAAGTTTGGATTCTACCTGCTGTTTCCATCGCCATCCTCCTTCCCTACACAGTCATGACACTTGTTTTCCAGTTCAAATATCTAAACATTTCTACATCAGGATGCATTTATACACTTAATTCGAACTAAAAACAAATTAATAGAGTATTAAATAAAATACTAAGAAAGTGGGTAAAAATGGAGAGTGAAGGAAGAAGAGGAAATAATTAGTTTAAAACAAGAGGATGGAAATTCTTCAGGAATATAAGAAGATGAGAATAGTGATAAAGAAAGCTTAATAAAGCCAGAACAAGGATCGGTATATAGGCTGAATAAACAGGGATTAAAAATAGGCAAAATTGAAATTAAAATGTATGATGGCTTAACAGAATAAACTAGAGTAGGAATTGTGGTTATTGCTGAAGAACTCATGCAGACAAGTGCCGTTTGTAAACCGCTTGAAGAACAGGCGTTAAGAGAGACAGAAAGTACACAAAAACAGTTAGTTATGCAGAGTCCAGGAACCGTTAGAGTTACGATCGCCACATTGGAATTTAGTTGCTCATTCATGACGTAATGACAGACTGCACGGCAAAGTTGTGTTCTATAAAACACTCAAAGTTAAAAGCTAAAACGGTAATGTCGTCCTTGAATGAAATAGCAAGCAGTGAGGGGTTAAAATAGTGCATCTAACCTTAATAAGGACAAGACAGTTTGGAGATTCTGAAGTAGCAGTGATTAAAGATATGCTACCAAGAATAATAAGTAATTCAGAATCCTTAAAAAATAAAGTTGGTAATAAAATAAATTGAAATGAGAAAAAGGGAGCAATAAAATCCCTGTAACGGCAGTTTCTGTCACAGAGAGAAAGGAGGAAGTTCAATAAAGTCTCACAATAAAGTGAGAGAAAAAAAAACGGATACTGTATTAGTTAACACTAACCACAGAAAGTAAAGGTAGTGAATGGAATACAAAAAGATATTGAACTATGAAAAAAAAAGAAAAAGAAAAGGAGGTTTATTTTAGTTAAGGAAAGTGACCAAACAAATGTGACCCTGGACCACAAAACCAGTCATAAGGTTACATTTTACAAAACTGAGATGTATACAATAGCTTTCTATTGATGTATGGTTTGTTAGGATAGGACAATATTTGATACATCTATTTGAAAATCTGGAATCTGAGGGTGCAAAAAAATCTAAATACTGAGAAAATCACCTTTAAAGTCGTCCAAATTAAGTTCTTAACAATGCATTTTACTAATCAAAAATTACATTTTGATATGTTTACAGTAGGAATTTTACAAAAAATCTTCATGGAACATGATCTTTACTTAATTTCCTAATGATTTTTGGCATAAAAGAAAAATATATAATTTTGACCCATACTATGTATTTTTGGCTATTGCTACAAATATACCCCAGCCACTTAAGACTGGTTTTGTGGTCCAGGGTCACAAATGTAAAATAAATGATCAGAAATAGAAAGTGCGGAAGAAGAGAAAATTAGTGAAGACTCTTACTCGCCAGCACTAACTACAGAAAGTGACAGTAGTGAGGTAGAATTGGAAACACAAAAAGATCCGAGATTACGGCATAAGAAAGGGGGTAATTTGCAGTTAAAAAGAGTAACTAAACAAATTCAGAATGAGTGGCCAGAGATTGAAATTAAAGGAACCGTATAAAGAGAAAAGTATAAAGATCCCACCAGAAATAAGAGAAGAGATTTAATAAGAGAATGAGATTGTTCCCGAAAGGAATTCAACTTATGGGCAAGTGAGAACAGCGAGCCAGTCACCCCCTGCCACTCAGAGAAGCAAGATAAAATGGATAGTCAAAAACAGGAAAAACTAATTAGATGCCAGAAGGTTATGAAGTTAACTGAAAAATAATTAGAGGTGGAAAAAAAGTGCTAAATACGTTAAATGCTGAGCTAAAGCAAATTATGAGGGAGTTGTACACTGTGAGGGGTCAGCAGGCTATAAGCGAGATTATGATCAGGGAAGAAGAGCGGAGAGACAGATCAGGAGAGAGTAAAGGCCAGAGGCCCCTTTGCTCCTGCCGCTAGATGAGGGAAATTCCAGTGAAGAATTTATAACTCCGACACAGAGTAGAGAGGAGCAAAATGATATACAGGCAACATTATTAGAACTTTAACAGAGGCAGTTAGAAAGCAAATATAAGGAAGCAGGAGAAGATCTTAATGCTTATACAGATCAGATTATAAAAGCAGCAGAGAATTTAAATTTAGGCTGTGGAGGTATAACTCGCTTAGTTCATACGTGTAGAGGTCATGCAACTTCAGCAACGGCCATAGAGAGAGGGAGAAATTTAACAGGAATAAAGGATAAATATTCATAATAGAAGTGAATGCTAATAAATGTGTGCAAAGATTAAGTTCCATTGTTAAGCGTATGGTTTTCAATAGAAGAAGAGATACCTATAAAGTAATAATAAAGTAAGGTTCTAAATACAGTAAAAAGAAGCAAATAGAAGAGAGGCTAGCTGAATTTGATTTGAGTTCTCAGCATGTAAGAATGGTGAGAAGAAAAACCCCAAAATATGTGTAGGCGAAAACAACAACAAGCTAATCTGTTGAAAAAGCAGAATACCAAAGTTAGTGAAAGAGAAACATATAATACTGGTTTTCAAATTAGACATCGGAAAGAAAACAGAGGTACTAGAGTAGAAGACCAGAGTATGGAAGTCCAGAAGAAAAATAATACAGGAATAGATAAAAAAAGTTAAAAATTCTAGAAAATAGAAAGAAACCATGTGATTCAAAAGAGTAATACAGGACTACTTAAGAACGTTAGATGAACAACAACAGTAGTCTAAAAAGATAAGCAGTCAAATTTAGGGAACGGAGTAATAGAGAAAAACAAGAAGTACCGTAATAAAAGACACTTGGCCTGTTGAAGCGGATTATTTGTAACAAGAGATAAATAGAAAAAGAAACACATTGATTTGTTGATTTAAAAGTATTTTTGGATACAGGAGCAGATGTGACCACTACAACAGAGCCAATACAATTCACAGATAGTAGTTTAATTTGAGCTTATAATCGAGAAGGAACAAATAGGAGAGACATTCTGCATTACGATATTAAAAGGTGCAGAAGATTTGTTAGCTGCAAAAGATCTAAAAAAGATCTTGAGATTAAAAGAAGTAAGTATTAAACAAAGATTAAACAGACAATGAAATTAAAATAAATAAAAGCTTAAGTCATTCTTATAACGGATAGCAAGTATGTCAAAACAGACATAAATGAGAACTTAGACATTTGGAGACAAAATAGATATTGGAAATTTAATGGAAAGCCTGTTGAACATAGTGAACTGTGGAAGGAAATGTACAATCTAATAAGTGAGTTAGATCTGATAGTCATTCATCAAACTGGACAGTCCACAGATGACACAGAAGCAGCTCAAGGAAACCGAGAGGCAGACAAGTTAGTGAGATTAAAAAAAGAATTGTAGTCAAAGAAAACGAGAATAATTCTGTTCAGGAAATATGTAATTGTATAAAAATCCCAGTGTAATCCTAATTGGCAAAGTTTTATCTGACAATTTTATAACTATTGCCAATTGGAGGAAAAAATTAAGACAAATAAGACTAAAATGTGAAAATTGTATGTAAAGAAGATATAATATAATGACTGGTAAATTACATCAGAAAGAGTTAGTCAAGAATGGTCATTAGATATAGCTGAACATTTAAACCCTAAAGCAAGGTTAGGGAATTAATACATGCTGGTGGCAGTAAATACATTTTTTGGTCGGATTTGGGCAAAACCCTTAATTGAGGCATCTGTAAAAGTGATTATAAGAGCATTAGAAGAATTGATAACTAGTTGGTACAGACCTCAGTTATGCAGATTGAATTATGCTACTTATTTAGTTCTAAGAGATTAAAAGATTGATTTTCAGAGAAACATATTGTTTTATATAAAGATTTAATCTGTACTCCTGAGTTAAATGAAATCACAGTATGCATAGAAGTTTTGAAATACTATTGTAGATCAAATCACAATTATGTGAGATGGAATGAATATATGGCAGGACCCTTGTATTATAGTAAATTAGGAAATCAAAGAAAGAGAAAAACAAAGAGTGATAAATGTCAGGGTGAAGATAATGTCTGAAAATAATAAGATTAAACAATAACAAGTTAACCTATCCTTTTTTAAGACAGTGAGAGTAGTTGACGATTAAACAGAGTTATCTGAAAATAGACTTTGGAGTAAAGGAAATTGAAATTTAACTGAGTAAATTCTTGAAAAATAAATCCAAGAAGAGAAAGAAAAATAACCCTGTTTCTAGAGTGCAGTGTAATTGCAGTGAAATGCATAAATAGAAACAGAGCTGCTTTAGTCATGCATTGCAAGTGGGCAAGACAAATATGAGTAAGTTATGGAAGCAATAATAGTATGTCACTGGATGGACCAAAGTTAAGAGGAAATATGTTTAGTGAAAAATGAAAATAAAAAATTGAATTCAACACTAAACTAGAGTCTGAGTACATGGCAGAGCAAGAAAAAGAGGCAGTGAGTGAACAACAAATATTTGCTGGCAGTGGTCTGGTCGTCTGGCACCGTAAGTATACAATTCATCAATTAAATAATGAACTGGAAGTAACCCCCAAAGAAGGGGAACAAGTAATATAATGTTTTGAGTGTTGATCAGACTTTTAGAAGGGGAAGAAAGCCCAGTCAATAGAGAAAAGTCTTTTCAACACGCAAAACAACTTCAAGGTTGAACTGTGAGGTAAAAGTCAGTGCTGGAGGATAGGAACTGCATGATTAATGACCAAGGGAAAGTTTAGAAGAGCTCCATTTTCTGTTGTAGGATACAGGATAATGGAAACTGAAACAAAATGGACGAACGGAGGGAAATAGTAGAATAATGCAGAAGTGGAAAAGTGTCCGCTTAAGCAAACCAAACTTTGTAGTAACAATGATAACTATAGCTTATAATAGTCTTTTGGAGTTTGGCAAGAAGCAGGAGGAATTTGACTGTAATGGACCAAGATATAGGGAAAAAGTACAACTTATCCAGAATATGTAGGTCCTGATTATGGAATTGACAGCCTTTGTGAAAGGAAGAAAATAAATTGACATAGAAACATCAGAGAAAGAAAGGGTTAACATAGAACCTCATGAAGTGTTACCCGTAGATGAAAAACACTATAGATTGTAATGAGCAGTTTACAAAATGAAGATATACATTATGTCAAACTTAAAGTTAAGAAATCCATTTTCCAGTCTAGGGGGGTATGGTAAATCCACTAGAGAAGCTAAAGTAGCTCTAGAATATTACAAGTATTTGAAAGAGAAATTAACCATTTATTAGATCAGTATTATAACAGATAAATACTGGGCAGAATGCCCTGACGATAATTTTAATGAGTGCACCAAGACTAGATAGATTGGGAATTACATGTGATGTGTCATTATAAAGTGATAGAGATGTTACATGAGAGAGTAAGAAACTAAGCGTACACGATTGGAGAGATATGTTGGATTAGCTGTTTGTTTGCAGGACAGTGAAGAGGTCATGAGAGTAATAGCCACAGACGAGGAATAAGGGCAAAAGTCAAGGAGAAAAACGTAAACAATGTTAAAGCAACCACTGTTGTGGAGAAATCTGATAATGGAGAATAACACGGTTACTGATCAGACCACAAAACAGTTTAGGCTGTTTGATTTGCTGCAAGATGTTGCAATGAATGAATATGAGAAGATAGTCCCAGTTAAAATTAAAGACCCAATTAAAGAATCTACAGTAGGACATTATGGAGTTAAAGTACAGTATGACATTATGGAATTAGGAGAGTATCATCCAATACCTATAGTTCCAATGAGATATAAGAACGATAAACAAATAACTACACGAGCAACTCCTAAGGTGATATCAGGATACTATAGGAAAGAAGATGAGTCAGATCTGGTTCATGAACTGATAAGAAGTTTCTGAGGTGATTTGGATGATAACTAAATTAGTTAATCTGAAACTATTTTGGAAGGTGAGACATTTTGATGATATCAAAGAAAACGGAATTGCACGAGGGGCATATCAATCAAACAATAGATAGCAATATTGGGAGAAATTAAAAGAAGCAGAGAATTAGTAGGTTGCTATCCAAGCCCATAAACACTGATTTGGCAATATATACAGATGCATCTGTAGAGTAAAATATATAAGAAAATGGAAGATGCATGCCTCCATATTTCATAGTGCCACAAAACATTATTTTAAAGAAAGTAGCAATCCAGACAAAAACTGCAAGTGTAGAAGGATAATTTACAAGAAGAGGGTCTCTATTAAATAATGAAGCAAGAAGGAACTTTTTACTTCAAGGAGGAAGGTCAAATACTTATGGAATTTTAAGTGGCTCATGCGTGATTTTCGTGTGACATTAATCACAGTAGCTGGACTGTTGGTCTTAATCATTTTTGAACAAACTGACAAGGAGACTCCTAGGAATGATTTGTTTCAGAAACTGCAGGTTAATGAAAAAGTGTAAAAAGGGTGTAAAACAAACCCATGACAGTAATTTACATTCAGCTCGTCATGCACCTGATAACAGAGCCTGTAAAATAACGTACGTCTAGTAATGTGGAGGCAGAAGCACATCAGGCTTAACCAAAACAACAGCCTTTATTGGCCAACATGAGGAGATCGTGGCACGTAGCAGAATGATGACTGCACAATCCAATAGAGGAGGACTTGATTATTTTGAACAACTGGTAATTATATATTTATTTTATCTAAGAAAGAATAATGCTATTCATGGGCAACAACTAGACATTGTGACTAATAATAAAGTAGATAAGTGAAGTATGTTTAGCGAAACTTTGAATTGTAATGTATTTTATAGAAGCTTAAAAGCACCACAGGAGGTAAACTGTTGTCACGACATCAGAACTACTGGAATGCTGATAGAAAGGATGAACGCATGTATTGACATCAGATGTTATTTAATCAGCCGAGAAAAAAACGTCTTATCTGGTGAAAAGATCAGTTATTTTCAAAACAAATTGACAGTTTATATACTCATTAACCTCGAATGCTTGACTTGTGTCGGCTCTGTGCAGCGCATGCGTAGTCTGTGACCCGGGTCGGTACAGTTAGGGTATGTCGAAAAACTCCCATCTCGTTTTCTTCCCTAACTTTAAAAATCGTCTTACATCGCTGTCAAAGTACCGAAACAGCGTTTACAAAGTAAACATACAAAGAAGCTCAAACGCCCTTTACAAAAAATGGTAAAAACAGGATGATTTTGACCCTGAAGACACAAACGAGATGGGAGTTTTTCAACATACCCTAACTGCACTGACCCGGATTATACGGACTACACATGAGCTGTGCAGATACGGGACAAGACGAGCATTTGAGGTTAAAACATATATAAATTGTCAATTTGTTGATAAAATAACCGACCATTTCTCTAGATAAGACCCTTCCTCCTTGGCTGGAATCGTTTAGAACTCTTTGAAGCTGCATTTTGTAAGTCCAAACTTCAGGGTGCCATTACATAGAGAGAAATCCTTAAATGTTTTCCTCAAAAAAAACTTATTTTTTAACAACTGAAGAAATAAAGACAACATCTTGGATGACAAAGAGGTGAGAACATTATCTGTAAATTTTTGTCATGAAAGTGAACTAATCCTTAAAGATCGAGATAGCGAAACTGGGTACTATCAAGGTACTTCTTATGTCTTTTCATAGTTCTCTATTTTTATTTTTTTAACAAGTTTCTGAAAATGAACTGGTTTTACTTTTATTTTAGAGCTGATTGGAGAAAATGGGGAAAATTAAGAATTGAGTGAAGCTGATGAGAGAAACCATGTCAAAATGAGTCGCTCTCAAACCTCACAGAAATATTTAAAGAAAAACAAAGCCAAGAAATCTTTCACCTGCACTCAGTGTGGAAAGAGTTTCCCATATAAACTAAGTCTTGAGCTTCACATGAGAGTTCACACTGGAGAGAAACCGTATCACTGCACTGAATGTGGTACACGTTTCAGACATGTATCTGCTCTATACAGTCACAAAGAACATTCACAGTAAGTAGATCGGCTTCAGATCCTGCACTTTACTTCAAAGTAACATTTTTTTTTTCCACAGTGAAAAAAATTCACCCTTATCTTCAAAACCAGACCAGCAGATTCAGATCACATCAGAAATGGAGATCCTCTCCAAAGAACAATGTCACAATGTTTTATTATTGTATATGATTTTGCTTTATGATATAAATGATTTCCTACGAGTGTCATTTTATGTTCAATTGTCTTACAATGCAAATGTGTCACTCTTTCATTAAGGAAAGTAAAAGTTCTTGTTCAGGAAGTAAGGAAGTACTGTAACATTTTGCTTAAATAAGAAAATGACTGCTTGTTCAACTGCCTTGCTCTCAGTTCTTTGACTTCAGTTGTACCTCTATCAATATTATATACATTTGTCTGTAAAAAAATATGTACAGGCTGGACAGAGCATCATGATACTTTACTTTAGTTGAACAGCTCTTCAACAGTACCCCAGGATGTACATGACTGACAAGGCGAAACTTCTCTGTCCAAGGTGGAAACCTGTGCTTTTGATGTCCCTGAGACAAGAAGATATGGCTGAGGGTTTTCTTTAGTGGCCGTGATAGTCATCAAGACTTTGGCATGACTGAAACACAAGATAAACATCCCTTTATAAACTCCCCCGTATTTACTCACCCGCTTGACATCCAAGAGGTTCATGTCTTTCTTTTCTTTCTTCAGTCACAAAGAAATTGTTTTTTTTTTTTTTTTGTTTTTTTTTTAAGAAAAACGTTCATTTCACAGCAATCTCTCCATATAGTGAACTTCAATGGTGCATGCCAGTTTGAATTTCAGAATTGCAATTTCAATGCAACTTCTTATGGCTCTAAACCATTCCAGCCGGGGAAGAAGGCTCTTATATAGCAAAACAATGTGTTACTTTCATTAATAAATTCATATTTGTACACGTTTTAACCACAAATGCTGGTCTTGTCTAGCTGTGTATTGAGCATGCGAACTATGTGCAGTCTGGTTCAAGACAATATACGATAAAACCATAGTGCACAGAGTATGCATGTGCATCACAGAGGTAGACAATACCAGCATTTGAGGTTAAAAACTGTATAAATATAAATGTATTCAATCCGTTAAGCACCACAGAAATCCACAATGTTGAGAAAAATCCTTCAATGTTTTCCTCAAAAAACACAATTTCTTTTAGACTGATGAAAGAAAGACATGAACATCTTGGATGACAAAGGGGTAAATTACAGTATATAGCCCTTTTATTTCTAATTTCCTCATCAGGGCCCAGTTTTTCAAAATTAATCCAGTGGGATTTTGGATCACAGATTGGATCATATCTTGGAAATGGGTTTTTCAAAAGTAAAAGAGGGATTTTGAATAAAGATCAGACCATGTAATCCAATCTGACATTTGATTTGGATCAAACCTGCCCTTTGGGTTATTCAAAACTTTGAACTCAGATTGGGATCTGTTTGATCCAAAAAAAAAAAAAGTATAAAAAATATAACCAAATAAACCAAATAAAATAAAAAAAAGTTGTATTTTCTAAGTGAATGATCACAAACTTAACGGTTACTGATGATATATAAATTCCTATATGCCTATATGAAGCATGTCACATCTGATGAAATATGGTAAAAAAACAACAGCAAAATAATATCAAAACTATGAGATGTCAAATAAATGGATGGAAAATCAAAGACGGAAAATGGTGGTATCTGTCCTGTAAATGATTTTTGACTTTTTGATTGTTTTTGTTTTGTTATTTAACATTAGAACATATAAAAAAATGTAAAAAATGGTTGTTTCTTGCAGTGCTTCAATTTCTTACAACTAAAACAAACAATGGCTATTTGTGGCCACTTGTCTACCTGTTGTTCTTTGCTAAGCCAGTAGGCTACACTGTTGGTTTCATTTAAGGCTCCGGTAAACAGCATTTGGTAATCCTAAAATATGGTATCTGGATCACAGTTGTTATAAAAGTAAGATAGATCAGTTAATCCTGGATAGCAAAACATGGCATTTCCAAATACGGACCAATTTGATCCAGATTAAACTTTTTGAAAAACTGAGCCCTGAACATTAAACTCTCTGTCTGGTTATTTTAAAGTTGTTTTTGTTGTTGTTTTTTCTCACTATTTGATCCACCACTTAATTTCCTTCTGTTCATATATGTGCAGGTATCCATACAAAATAGATAATGGTTTTCTGATATCGTCCCCAATACACCAGTTTCAACTTCGACTTAAGAAAACAACATACCCAATAAAAACTACATACACTGTCAAAACACATCTTTCTAAACCTATTTTTTAAAGGTTAAAGTGTAAATAAATTAGTTTTGTCTTTCGCTCCATTAGATTAGATGGAGAAGGTGGGGTTTGTGACCTATACTGATTCCAGCCTCCTGGGGGCGATCGAGACGCTCTTTCTTCATCTTCAGCGCTTGTGAGGATCACTCGATGTGCGCATGCGCGAGTTAGAGAGCGGAGCTGCGTGAGAGAGAGAGAGAGTTGTCCGGTGAGTCCTCTTTTTCTTCTCTATTATTTGCTTTTTGCTGTACTGCGTATGTTATTTTGCGCAATTAGGTTTAGTGTAGCAGGAATTTGAGCTAAATGCCAGATCTGCTTATGAATATCTCTGTAATTTTATTTTATAACGTGCATTCAGTGCAGAGAGGAGACTTTTACTTGGAAAAAATGTTCCTCATTCAACCGGCAAAAACAATCGTTGTGTCTAATGATTATTTGTTTAAGGAGTTGTTTAGGACCAATAGTTTCACAGATGAAGTCTTTCTTAGAACTGGGTAGCCTACTTTTTTATTTAAACTTCTTTTGTTATATGAAACATCTTGAGAGCTGTTGAATAATCTCGACGAACCAGCAAATAATAAGAGACTTTCTATGAACAGGGTACTTTTTTCTTTAAACAAAATGTATGTCAAGTCAAGTCACCTTTATTTATATAGGACTATTAACAATACAGATTGTGTCAAAGCAGATTTACAGTATTAATTAGGAAAATAGTGAGTCAATAATGTAAAAAGTATGTTAGATAACCATGTAGTTGATTAAACATATTTAATAGTCATATTTGAAGATCAAACTTTTGTATGGCAATTGCCTACTCTTTCTGCTGTTACATCAAGTTCATAGTTCTCTCTTTTATTTTTTAACGAGTTTCTGAAAATGAACTGTTTTTACTTTTATTTCAGAGTTTATTGATGAAAATGAGGAGAATGGAGAAATGAGTGAAGCTGATGAGAGAAATCATGTCAAAATGAGTCGCTCTCAAACCAAACACAAAGATTTAAAGAAAAGCAGAGCCAAGAAATATTTCACCTGCACTCAGTGTGGAAAGAGTTTGACAAACAAACATAATCGTGAGCATCACATGAGGATTCACACTGGAGAGAAACCGTTCACTTGTGATCAGTGCGGGAAGAGTTTCTCACAATCTTCAACTCTTAAGGAGCACATGAACATCCACACTAGAGAGAAACTGTACGCATGTGATCAATGTGATAAAATATTTTTGTGGGCTTCAGTCCTGACAAAGCACCTGAGATCTCATAAAAATGAGAGACCACATTCATGTAATTTATGTGGAAAGTGTTTCACATACAAACATAGTCTTGAGCTTCACATGAGAGTTCACACTGGAGAGAAACCGTTCACTTGTGATCAGTGCGGGAAGAGTTTCTCACTATTGTCAACTCTTAAGGTCCACATGAACATCCACACTAGAGAGAAGCTGCACACATGTGAACAGTGTGATAAAACATTTTTGAGGGCTTCAAGCCTGAAGACACACCTGAGAGCTCATACAAAGGAGAAACCATATTCCTGTCATTTGTGTGGAAAGAGTTTCCCATATAAACTAAGTCTTGAGTGTCACATGAGAGTTCACACTGGAGAGAAACCATTCACTTGTGATCAGTGCGGGAAGAGTTTCTCACAATCGTCAAATCTTAAGGAGCACATGAACATCCACACTAGAGAGAAACTACACACATGTGATCAATGTGATAAAACATTTTTGTGGGCTTCATACCTGAAGACACACCTGAGAGCTCATACAAAGGAGAAACCACATTCATGTCATTTGTGTGGAAATAGTTTTTCACGTCTACAAAGTTTGAAAGTACATCAGAAAATACACGCTGGTGTGAAAGATTACATGTGCTTTGAATGTGAGAAGACTTTTACTACAGCGAGCAATTTAAGAAAGCACCAGATGATCCACACTGGAGAAAAACCGTATGTGTGTTCACACTGTGACAAGAGATTCAGCCAGCCAGAAAACCTGAAAACACATGAGTGGATGCACACTGGTGAGAAACCTTATATGTGTTCACACTGTGACAAGAGATTCAGCCGGTCAGAACACCTGAAGACACATGAGAGGATCCACACTGGAGAGAAACCGTATCACTGCACTGAATGTGGGATCTGTTTCACTTATTCATCTGCTCTACGCAGACATACAAAAAACATTCACAGAAAGTAGATCATCTTCAGATCCAGCACTTTCAGATCTGAATATAATCTGGATCAACCAAGAGCCACGACAAAGAAACATCATCTAAAGTTTTCACAGTCAATAAAGTTCATCTTCATCTACAAAACCAGCAGATTCAACTGAGATCATCTCGAAAAAAAGAACAATTTCAAAAAGTTTAATTCTTGTATATGATTTTGCTTCATGATATAAATCATACTGTGTTTTCATATTATGTTCAATTGTCTTCTAATGCATGTGTCAATTGTAGTTTTCTATTTTTAATGAAGGAACGTTGCTTTTTACAAACTGCTCTTGCTCAGGAAGCTGAAGACAGTGCTGTGACACTTTAACCATTTTCTTCTCTGTTTTACTTTAAATGACTAATTATTATTTCACTTATGATATATTTAGGCAAAGCAGATGTCATGCAGCTTTGCTGCTCATTGCTGCTTTTTTTTTTTAGTAATGCATTATCATTTTTGTGCGGGATGCGGGAGATTAAAATGATTGGAGGGACTTCAATAGAAATATATAAACATAAAATATCCAAAAACATACAAATTGTTATTCATCTATTACACAAAAGCAACACGAACAACTAATATAACTTAAAAACGAATAACAGGTGCAAGAATAGGAAGTTTCTGGAATGCAAGAATCCACCGAAAGTTCTTGCGCACTGCTTAATATTGCGTGCGCACGAATCCACTCATTGCAACACACGAAGTGTAGACACTGTTAAATATTCATTGTGCATATATTCATTGTGTTCAGTGGCGGTTCTAGACAAATTTGACTAGGGGGGCCAAGAAGGGGCCAGTGTTTAACCAGAGGGGCACATTAAAAAATGACAACAAGTGATATTTAAAGATTATAAACTTTATTTTACTTTAAAATCATACAAACATTTTAGGGATGCTCATATTGACCGTTCACTGTTAATCGACAGTAAGAAGTACTATAAGTTAAACGGTTTAATTTTTTTTTACGTTTGCTGCATGGTGAAAGAAAAAAATAATGTTTACTCACGGGCGCGTGTCGACACGTGCAGTGCGGCTGTTTAGACATATTTTGATGAGTAAGCACCTGCTTTACCTTCTCTTAGTTTGTGTAACTGATGTAGTAGCCTATGTGCTGCACGATAGCAATGGCGATGTTGCATTATCAGAGAGTGAATCCATGAATAAATGAATTCAAATTCTGAATTAATTATAGTCTTAAAAGTGCGCGCTCCCCTTACAATCACTGGAAAGCTGTCACTCATACATTACTGTAGTTCATCGCAATCTCTCAAAGTTAATAAAAGGTAATAAAATCACATTTACACAGTACAATTAATCTCTTATTTACATCATGTCTACACTTTCTTTGTTTTAATGAGAGAGTTCTCAGAGGTGTAGAATTTCAGCAGAACTAAACCGGCACTTGATCATGAACTAACAATGAACAGCTGTATATTTTTATTAACTAACGTTAACAAAGATTTTACAAAGCCATTTACAAACTTGATTTAATTATCAGTGTAAAAAACAAAAGTAACACGGTTATGTGCAAGAACAACAAGTCACTCACGAAATGAAATTGTTTTGCTTACCTTCGACTCTTGCAACAGGAGAAATAAATCGTAGCTCCTCTATCCAAGAGTAGTTCTAATTGTTGCTGCAGTGTTTGTGTGCGCCGCTCTAATTTACCCATGTAAGTAGAACGATGCGTCGCATTAGTTCCGCTTTTGGCGCTCGTGTGTAAAACCATAATTAATTAATTTTTTTTATTTGGTCAGTACGGGGGGGCCACAGGGGTGGCCAAGGACATGTCTACAGGGGCACGGGCCTCCCTTGGCCTCCGTGTAGAACCGCCACTGATTGTGTTATAAGAGTTGTATGAGATCGCGATGAACTGAGATAGGCAGGGAGCATTGTTTGCTCGCATTCTGCCATGCATGCACACAGCAGCCCATGCTTGCTTTTCTGTTAAGAATAAGATCGATGTACTCAAAAAATCTGTATAGGTAACTTCAATACAGGCTTTTGCGGGCGGGAGAGGGACAAAACATGAATCTCACGGGCGGGAGTGGGACGAGATAACATATATTTCCGTGCAGACTGAAAAATCTGTCACGCACAGGTCTCTACCTCTAAGCATATCAGCTCCCGCGCCCCCCTCTGTGAACTCTGGCGCCTCGGTGTTTTTAAAGGGAAAGTAATCAAAATAATCGTCCTGGAAAAATTTAATCGATTATAGGTTCTGAATGTCGATTTCGATTACTTTTCGATTAATCGCCCAGCCCTATTATGAAACATTGTGCAGTGCTTGTTTGCTAGAACTGTGTTCTCCTAGTGTTCATCTATGGAGATAAGAATTGCTATAGTAAGGGCTTTCTCTGTTTCCTTATGTGTGGAAAAATACCAGCTGCTAGAAGATGTAACCTTGAAGGTTAGGGAAGAGATATAAGGAGGAAACCCTCCCTTTTTCGTCACAGTCTGCAGCAATGTGTGATTATGAAGGACAACTGACTGAGTTTGTCTCTTGAGCAGTAAGAGTTTATTTTTGCCACAACAGCTGGCAGCTGGAAAACAACCAAGTTTAATATTTGGTTTGGTATAATAGAAACAAAATAAATGTTAAATGGTTTCCCGGATGCCAGATCCTTTTTATCACAAACACTTTATTGCAGTTGTTGCTGCTAAGGGTGGCCTAAACAGTTATTATGTTTAGGGAGCAAACACTTGTATTTCTAATTTACTCATCTGAAGATTAAACTCTGGCCATTTTAAAGTTTTTTTTTTTTTTCCTCACTATTTGATCCACCACTTCATTTCCTTCTATTCCTATATGTGCAGGTATCCATACAAAAGAGATCATGGTTTTTGTTTGCATTCTGAACAAACTTTGTAAGATGTCTGATAAAATGTCTCGTCTAGTTGAAGATTAACCCAACTTTAAACTTGATAATGCTGAAAACCAGTATGAATATTATGAGGACTCCAGGTATATTAATCTCTTCAACCCACTGAAGAGCCAATAATAGTGCAATAATTTCTGTAGCATACACTGATAGATGATATTTAGATTCTTGTCTGTTTTTATCATTTATACTCACTAGAAGCTGAAAATCAGCTACAGACATTGGGAATAACCACAGCCCCTTTACTCCTCATTATTTGCTTTCCATCCAACACTATTCAGATTTACATTCATGTTCCCAGCAGTTTCCTAATACTCTTTAACTGGGTGTATTTCTGAATGCCCTTTAACAGTAGCCCAATACACCAGTTTCAGCTTCAACCTAAGAAAACTACATACCCAATGAAAACTACATACAATGTCAAAACACATCTTTGAAAAAAAAAATAAATAAATAATAATAATAATTTTAAGTGTAAATAAATTTGTTTTGTCTGTCTTTCCATTAGATTAGTTTGTGACCTATACAGATTCCAGCCTCCTGGGGGCGATCGAGACGCTCTTTCTTCATCTTCAGCGCTCGTGAGGATCACTCGATGTGCGCATGCGCGAGTTAGAGAGCGGAGCTGCGTGAGAGAGAGAGAGAGAGAGAGAGAGAGAGAGAGAGAGAGAGAGAGAGAGAGAGAGAGAGAACGTTGTCCGGTGAGTCCTCTTTTTCTTCTCTATAATTTGCTTTTTGTCGTCCTGCATATCTTCATTTGCGTAATTATGTTTGAGTGTAGCAGGAATTTGAGGTAAATGTCAGCTTCACGTATGAATAACTGTGTAATTTTATTGATAACGTGTATTCAGTGAAGAGAGGAGACTTTTACTTGAACAAATGTCCTCCATTCAACCGGCAAAAACAATTGTTGTGTTTAATGATTATTTGTTTACGGAGGACCAATAGTTTCACAAATGAAGTCTTTCTATGAACTGGGTAGCCTACTTTTTTTCTTTAAACTTCTTTTGTAATAGCAAACATCTTGAGAGGTGTTGAATAATCTCGACGAACCAGCAAATAATAAGAGACTTTCTATGAACTGGGTACTTTTTTCTTTAAACAAAATGTATGTCAAGTCAAGTCACCTTTATTTATATAGCACTTTTAACAATACAGATTGTGTCAAAGCAGATTTACAGTATTAAATAGGAAAATAGTGAGTCAATAATACAAAAAGTATGTTAGATAATTGTGTAGTTTAAACAGTATTAAACATTTAATAGTCTAATTTGAAGATCAATCTTTTGTATGGCAATTGCCTACTTTCTGCTGTTACATCAAGTTCACGGTTCTCTCTTTTACTTTTAAACGAGTTTCTGAAAATTAAATGTTTTTATTTTTATTTCAGAGTTTATTGATGAAAATGAGGAGAATGGAGAAATGAGTGAAGCTGATGAGAGAAATCATGTCAAAATGAGTCGCTCTCAAACAAAATGCAAAGATTTAAAGAAAAGCAGAACCAAGAAATCTGTCACCTGCACTCAGTGTGGAAAGAGTTTGACAAACAAACAAAGTCTTGAGCTTCACATGAGAGTTCACACTGGAGAGAAACCCTTCACATGTGATCAGTGCGGGAAGAGTTTCTCACAATCGTCAACTCTTAAGGACCACATGAACATCCACACTAGAGAGAAACTGTACGCATGTGATCAATGTGATAAAACATTTTTGTGGGCTTTAAGCCTGACAAAGCACCTGAGAGCTCATACAAAGGAGAAACCACATTCATGCCATTTGTGTGGAAAGAGTTTTGCACATCTACAACATTTGAAAGCACATCAGAAAAGACATACTGGTGTGAAAGATTACATGTGCTTTGAATGTGAAAAGACTTTTACTACAGCTGGAAAATTAAAACAGCACCAGAGGATTCACACTGGAGAAAAACCTTACACGTGTTCACACTGCGACAAGAGATTCAGACAGTCAGGAGTCCTGAAAAGACATGAGAGGATCCACACTGGAGAGAAACCGTTCACATGTGATCAATGCGGGAAGAGTTTTGCACACAAAGGACAACTTAAGAGTCACATGAGCATCCACACTGGAGAGAAACCTTATATGTGTTCACACTGCGACCAGAGATTCAGACTCTCAGAAATCCTGAAAACACATGAGATGATTCACACTGGAGAGAAACCGTATCACTGCACTGAATGTGGGATCTGTTTCAGACATTTATCTTCTCTACGCAGACACACAAAAAACATTCACAGTGAGTAGATGATCTTCAGATCTGATGCTGCACACAATAATGAATCAAGCAATAAAATGTAATCTGGATCAATCAAGAGCCATGACAAAGAAACATCATCTAAAGTTTTCACAGTCAATAAAGTTCATCTTCATCTTCAAGACCTGCAGTTTTAACTGAGATCAACTCGAAAATAAAGTTCCTCTCTAAAGAACAATTTCAAAAAGTTTTATTTTTGTATATGATTTTACTTCATTCATGTTATGTTCAGTTGTCTTCTAATGCATATCTGTCACTTGTAGTTTAATTTGTCTTTCATGAAGTAGCTGTTTACAAACTGTTCTTGTTGAGTCTGGGACACTTTAATAATTTTATTCACTGTTTTTTAAAAAAAAAAACTAGTTATGATATATTTAGAAAAAAGCAGATGCAAGATATACTGTTGAGTAGCTTTGAAACTGATCTTTATTTGTTACTCATCCATTTACTTTTGCTTTTTAGTAATTATTATTTTTGATATTGTATCAACGACTTGTATTGTCTGCTTGTTGTATTTGCTTTAGGGGGAAAACGTCATTGTATAGTTTTAGTTATAATATTGGAAAGCCATGTAGTGTTATGTTTGCTTTTTGGGCTTTCTGCTTTAAATTTCTCAATAAAACTCTTGAATTGATTTTAATTGAAAGTCGGTAATACTTTACAATAAGGTTCTTTAGTTAACATTAGTTAACCACATTAGTTAGCATGAACTAATAAATGAACTGCACTTATACAGCATTTATCTTAATTCAACATTTACTAACACATTATTACAATTGTTGTTAGTTAGTTAATGCAGTGTGAACTAACATGAACAAACAATGAACAATTGTATTTCCGTTAACTAACGTTAATGAAGATAAGTAAATACAGTAACAAATGTATTGCTCATGGTTAGTTCATACTTTAACTAATGTTTAACTAATGAACCTTATTGTAAAGTGTTACCTGAAAGTCTTTATTGTCATTGTCTTTTTCTGAATAAAGTGAAATTAGTCATTGAATAGCCTGTCCATGTCATAAAACTGATATATTTAATCTATACAGGTGAATTTTGAACATGCTTTGTATGATATCATATTATATGTCTTGTCTAGATGTAGACTTGCCATTTAATAAACAAAGTTTATTAACTAAAACTAACAAATAATCTAAGACAAAGCACAGATAACTGTTCTTAATAGCTGTATTTCCTCCACCCAATTAAGCTTCTTCTTCGACATTTTATAGCGGTTGGCAAACCAGTTTTAGGTGCATGAACTATATGAAGTGTATAATTTAATACTGTGAAGTTGCTTTGACACAATCTGAATTGTATAAAGCGCTATATAAATAAAGGTGACTTGACTTGACTTGAAGTTCTTCTGTAAGTTGTAATCTTTCGATTTCATTTAGATTTTATTACAATATGTTCAACTGTTTCAGGAAGATCATATTTAACACAAAGTCCAGACTCATGTTTTCCTGTTGTAAATAATGATTGATTAAGTGCAGTGTGTCCAATTCTAAGACTAGATATAATGCTGTCTTCCTTTCTATTCACAAAAATTTCTCTAATTTCCAATTTTTTTTGAATATTATATAAATGTTGTCTTTTTTTCTCATCATCCAATTTACATTGCCACACATATATTATTTCTAATTTACTCATTGGGACATTAAACTGTCTGTATGTTTTAGTGTTTTGTTTGTTATCCCACTATTTGATCAACCACTTAATTTCCTAATATTCCTGTATGTGCTGGTATCCATACAAAAGAGATCATGGTTTTTGTTTGCATTCTGAACAAACTTTGTAATATGTCTGATAAAATGTCTCGTCTAGTTAAAGATGTAAAACACAGTCTGAACATATGAGGACTTCAGGTATATTAATCTCTTCCACCCACCGAAGAGCCAATAATAGTGCAATCGTTTTCTGATACTATTTTAACTTGATGTATTTCTGAATGCCTTTTACAGTAGCCCAATACACCAGTTTCAGCTTCAACCTAAAAAAACTACATACAATGTAAAAACACATCTTTGGAAAAATGTTAAGTGTAAATTAATTCGTTTTGTCTCTCGTCTCATTAGATTAGATGGAGAGGGTGGGGTTTGTGACCGATTTCATCCTCCTGGGGGCGATCGAGACTCTCTTTCTTCATCTTCAGCGCTTGTGAGGATCACTCGATGTGCGCATGCGCGAGTTAGAGAGCGGAGCTGCGTGAGAGAGAGAGAGAGAGAGAGAGAGAGAGAGAGAGAGAGAGTTGTCCGGTGAGTCCTCCTTTTCGTCTCTATTATTTGCTTTTTGCTGTCCTGCATATCTTCATTTGCGTAATTAGGTTTCAGTGTAGCAGGAATTTGAGGTAAATGTCAGCTTCACGTATGAATAACTGTGTAATTTTATTGATAACGTGTATTCAGTGAAGAGAGGAGACTTTTACTTGAACAAATGTCCTCCATTCATCCGGCAAAAACAATCGCTGTGTCTAATGATTATTTGTATTGAGTTGTTTAGGTAGGACCAATAGTTTCACAAATGAAGTCTATCTATGAACTGGGCAGCCTACTTTTTTTCTTTAAACTTCTTTTGTAATAAGAAACATCTTGAGAGTTGTTGAATAATCTCAATGAACCAACAAATAATAAGAGACTTTCTATGAACTGGGTACATTTTCTTTAAACAAAACAGATTGTGTCAAAGCAGCTTTACAGTATTAAATAGTAAAGTAGTGTATTAATAATGCAAAAAGTATGTAAGATAGTTGATTAGGGGAGAGTGGGGTGAGTTGTGCCAGTTTTTACTCAAAGTGACTTTATAGTGAAGCCATGATAGTAATCCCTCCAATTTAAACATGTATTCATATATTTCAGGATGCTGTGCATCCCTGTGAACAATAACTTTGGATCTGAAATAAACTGATTCAGAATTATAGCTTTCTGAAAAAAAGTGGTCTTGCGGCACAACTTGCCCCCGGTGCGGGGTAAGTTGTGCCTTTGGGGAGAATACATTGGGATACATTGTGCCAGTGATTATTTAAGTTAAAAAGAACATGTTAATGTCATGAACTGTAATGCTATATAAAATCAAGACAAATTCAATACAAAATTACTAATTTAAGGTTTATTTATTGTTCCCCTTTTACACTATACTAAAACTCAAATACACAATGCATGATATTTGTGAATAATTAGAACGCTCTCTGTCAACAAAACACTGTCTGTCACTTATGTAACATATAAGAAAAAAGTGACTTATTTCTGAACATCCCATTGTGACTTAAGCCACTTAAAAAACTGACAAACGGCAGATAAATGAAACACTGATGAGGCACGCTCATCTCCTTATACAGATTATCTCTGTGGGTATCTAAATCTAGATCAGGGATGCCCAACCCTGTTCCTGGAGATCCACCATCCTACAAAATTCAGCTCAAACCCTAATCAAACACCCCTGAACCAGCTAATTCATCTCTTAGGTAGCATGTGATGATTACAGACAGCTGTGTTGGAGCAGGACTGGAACTAAAGTCTGCAGGTACTGTAGGTGGATCTCCAGGAACAGGGTTGGTCAGCCCTGGTTTAGATCCAGACTCAGACCCAGACACCCCAGCCAAACAATTTTGAAGGACTAGCATGATCCAACAGTTTAGAGCTAACATTGGGCTAAGTGTATAGACTCACTGTGTAGCCTAGTAAAGCACTAAAATGTGTAAAATATATCCAAACTTGTCTATAATTGTTCAGACGCAACAATCAAAAAATCTTGATCATATCAATTTTACTTTGAAAGGCAAAAAACAGTTTTTTTTGAGCTAAAATGTGCTTAGCTCTCGTGCCATGTGTCTCTCCTCTTTGGGGGATGGGGTAAATTGGATGGCTCTTCAGAAGTATGTGGTCACATGACCACTTTCGTCTATGGTTTTCTAGAAACAAGTGGTGGAACTGCTTCCCCCCCATGGCACAAATCACCCCGCTCTCCCCTATACATATTTAATAGTCTAATTTGAAGATCAAACTTTTGTATGGCAATTGTCTACTTTCTGCTGTTACAACAAGTTCATGGTTCTCTCTTTTATTTTTTAACGAGTTTCTGAAAATTAACTGTTTTTATTTCAGAGTTGATCAAAGAAATTGAGGAGAGTGAAGAATTGAGTGTAGCTGATGAGAGAAATCGTGTCAAAATGAGTCGCTCTCAAACCAAACCCAAAGATTTAAAGAAAAGCAGAGCCAAGAAATCTGTCACCTGCACTCAGTGCGGAAAGAGTTTGACAAACAAACAACATCTTAAGCATCACATGAGGATTCACACTGGAGAGAAACCGTTCACTTGTGATCAGTGCGGGAAGAGTTTCTCACGATCATCACATCTTAAGGATCACATGAACATCCACACTAGAGAGAAACTGTACGCATGTGATCAATGTGATAAAACATTTTTGTGTGCTTCAAACCTGAAGACACACCTGAGAGTTCATACAAAGGAGAAGCCACATTCATGTCATTTGTGCGGAAAGAGGTTTGCACGTCTACAAAGTGTGAAAGTACATCAGAAAATACACACTGGTGTGAAAGATTACATGTGCTTTGAGTGTGAAAAGACTTTTACTACAGCGAGCAATTTAAGAAAGCACCAGATGATCCACACTAGAGAGAAAACGTAACACTGCACTGAATGTGGGATCCGTTTTAGACATTTATCTTCTCTACAGTCACACAAAAGACATTCACAGTAAGTAGATCATCTTCAGATCCAGCAGATTCAACTGAGATCCACTCGATAAATACAGTTCCTCTCTAAAGAACAGTTTCAAAAAGTTTTATTCTTGTATCATGATATACACTCACTGGCCGCTTTATTAGGTACACCTTACTAGTATCGGGTTGGAACTTCTTGCCTTCAGAACTGCCTTAATCCTTCGTGGCATAGATTCAACAAGGTACTGGAAATATTCCTCAGAGATTTTGGTCCATATTGACTTTGTTGTTGCTGCAGATTTGTCAGCTGCACATCCATGATGCGAATCTCCCGTTCCACCACATCCCAAAGGTGCTCTATTGGATTGAGATCTGCTGACCGTGGAGGCCATTTGAGTACAGTGAACTCATTGTCATGTTCAAGAAAGCAGTCTGAGATGATTCACACTTTATGACATGCCACGTTGTTCTGCAGGAAGTAGCCATTTGAAGTAGGGATGCACCGATCCGACTTTTTCAGTCCCGATACCGATCCGATACCATTGTTGAATTAATAATAAACTGCATACCTTACACCTTCCTTCCACCATGTAGAAGAAACTAAAGGCACCAAACTTTCCTAACTAAACATTACTTTCCTAACTAAGACAAAACAGATGTAATGCATTGAATACTTATTTATTTGTTATTTAAAGAACAATTCTGCATTCAAATCGAAAATAGAATGCAGTCAAACTTCTTAAAGTAAATTTAAATAGTCTGGAGCCTTTCATTTAATGTGTCTTTTTACACAATGCAAAAAGGCCATCTTTACAAATGTTACAACATTTTCAGTGCCGTAAGTCAGTCATTCCCAAAGGCGGGGTCCCGACCCACAAGTGGGTCGCGGGAGATTTTGTATGGGTCGCCAAGTCGAGCACTATTTTTCAGTGCGCTATATACTCTTGATTAAAATTTATATGTGTAGTTCACCTATAAGCCGCACGAGGGAGCTCGTCGTTTTCTTCTGCTTTCTTTTTTTGTTGTTGTTCTTTAGCTGCGCTCTGCATCGCCTGTTTCATACTCCGTCTGCAGTGCGTATGCGTTGCGTATTTCCCCCCCCACCCATGTTAATGGATTAGAGCGTTCACACTGCACGCGGTTGCTGTCCGGCAGTGCGTCTCAGAAGCAGTGCGTTTGCAGCAGAGCAGCGATAGTTTCGGCAGAGTCTATTTTTTGCTGTGCTGCAAGCGCTGAATTAAAGTGACAGCGCATTGTTCGCTGTAAAAATGTATTGACACGAAAATGCATATAAATGAAGTCCACTGTTTCACAGTCAACACGTGGCTTTTTGGCTAGGTTTAAAATAAGGAAAAGTGCAGTTTTAAAGAAAAAGGCAACATAATACGTGCACTTGTCCAGGTAGAAAAGTTCTTTTAAGGATTGTTTTTAACAAAGATTTAGTGCGAAAGAAAAGCATGAGAGCCGACTGTTTCTGTCTGTGGTAAGTTTTAATTAAAATATTTTTGAAAGTCCAATTTCAATTAGAAAAGGAAGCTAAAGCTTCCCTATGTTGTGTTTAAATGTGTTGCAACTTGCTTGAGCAACTTAATATACAAATCTAGAAGTCAAGTGCATTGAATAATACGTTGTTTTTATTGAATTTAAACGTGAATATGTCTGTTATTGTATTAGTTTACTGTGATAAAAGACGATCACAATGCTGAAAAAGCACTTTTGGATTTGAAATCAAAATAACAGATAAATATTGTGTTTGTGGTAAACAGCATTTTCTGCAAATCTGCATTTTACTTAAATAAAAAAAAATGTGCTTTGTCAAATATCTGTATCTTTTTTAAATAGTTAAGTGGAAGCATGACCTTAAAAATGGTCATACATATTTTGTTAATGCATAAATTATCTTCGTGATATATGAACTATATGGGCCTAATGTTTATTGGGTCACAAGGATTTATCGACTTTAAAATGTGGGTCCCCAGAAAAAAAGTTTGGGAAACACTGCCGTAAGTGATAAAACGAATAACTTATTGTTTTTGATGCTGGATACCCGAGTTCGCGTCCGCCTTTTGGTGCACAAGGCTCTGTTCTTGGAATTAGCCGTCTATGTGTTTTGTAATAACTTTACACAACGTTTAGTGAATGCAATGATATGCATCCATTAAACAACAACACCTAAAATACAACTGTAAAATATTCAGAATATTATTCCCTATCATGCACAAGGCTTTTTTTTTTCTGATTATGCCTTTGTTTTTATATGTGGTACATAAACCATATTTTTGATATTTTTTAACATACTGTACCTACTTAAATTATTTTAACTTTGCCACTGTTTGATATAATGATATAATAGGTATCAAACCTATTGTACAAATCCCAGAATATTATTCCCTATAATGCACAAGCTTTTTTTTTTCAGATTTTTTTTTTTCTGAATATTATTGTAATATTCAGAAAATATTTTTTTTTCTGAATATTATTGTAATATTCAGAAAATATATATTTTTTTCTGAATATTATTGTACATGATACATTATATTTTTTGGGTTGTTGACACATTTAAAACCATTTATTATGAACACAACTTCAGCTAAAGTAATCAAATCAACTTTATCAGTTATCAGTTATATTTAACTCTATCAGTTAAATATATTGAATCATTTAAAAATAAAAATAATAATAATAATAACAACAATAAGTTAATGAATTAAAAAATAAAAAATCCCTTCATGTTTCACTTTGTTTTAAAACCCATGTTTTGTTTTCTGATAAACAGAAATATAATTAACTGACCTAATAATAGTATTTTTTATCCTATTTTTATCTTATGAGATTTACGATATTTTATTTTACACAGTATATATATATATATATATATATTCTGTTTTAGATGTTTTAAACTGTATGAAATTGCTCTGTATTTGCCTTGTACTCTTTAATTTGTACCATTTAAGGTAAATAAGGTTCAAAAATGCATTTTTACTTTTGCACCTCGGTGACAGCATTGTTACTTTTGTTTCTGAGAATGTATGTTTAAATTCAGCTCTTTCATTTTAATGGCAAAGGAAATAAAATATTGATGGCCATTAATGTGAAAGTAATGGATCTAAACATCGGAGCGTGACACAAATGGTTATTTAAGAAGAACGTTTAAAATTTTACAAAAGTGTTTTCCCATTTCAACTATTCACATGCTTTTAATATAGAAAAATACTAAATGTCATAATCCGATGAATTAGCCCTGTGCATAAGGAATAATATTTTCCATAATTTGCAGTTGTTTGATAACTACCTTAAATGGTGGTAGAGTTGAATGGATTTAAGTGGTCCAGTATAGTAAACATATCAAAAATATGGTTTCAGTACCACATATATAAAAATAATAAAGATATATAAAAAACATAACACTCTTGGTGCATTTTAGGGAATAATATTCTGCACATTTTACAGTTGGTTTGATTTCTTTACCTCAAACAGTGGCAGAGTTGAATTAATTTAAGTGGGTTCAGTTCAATAAAACATAAAAATATGGTTTCAGTACCACATGTAAAAATAATACAGATATAATAAAAAAGCCTTTTGCATTATAGGACATTAAATTCTAAATATTTTACAGTAAATCTGATCCTTTAGATCAAATGGTGTTGTCATTTAATGGATTTATATCATTGCATACATTTAAAGTTATTACTTAAAAAGGATCAACACTCACAGCCACATTATGTTTAGCTTAAATCGCTGTTATAACCCCTGCTGTAGAATATGACCATCATATTTTTGTCACACTTCAGGCAGGAGCAGACGAACAACGACGTGGTGAAACGAACAGTCTTTAATTATCCACAGGAAACACAGGGAGGTAAGGTTAAGGTCCGACAAGGCAGGAGGGTAAAAACACACATTAAACAGACAGACTGAGTAACACACACAGGTGCAGACAATGAGGGAGAAACCAAAACACAGCAGCTGATTAACTTTACTGCAGTTCATGAGTTTGCAGCAGTGCTTTGAGTTTCTCTTCTCTCAGACTAAAATAAGCTTTTGTATCTCAGCTTGTTCTACTTTAGCAATATTAATAGACCTTAGTGTTACTGGCATTATATGGGTCAAAAACTGATTGATGAGTTTGTTTTCTTACCTGAACTCTTGACAGTATATGTGGCTGAGGTCTTGACTTGATCTCCGTGAGTGACATTGCATCTCCACTCTCTGTTGTCATCTTCATTCAGGAGTGTTGTAGTCAGAGTGATGATACAGCGTCTTGGAGCTGATTCCTGATATCTGGAGTCTGATATTGTCCGTTTAACACCAGTCTGATTCACCCAGAACAGATCAATTCTCTGAAAACGTATCCAATCATCACAAGAGACTCCATATGATGAATACAACTGACAGGAGAGAGTCACAGAGCTGCCTGGACTGATCTCAGTCTGTGAGGATGATGAAGAGACTGAAACACAAAATAACACACAAAACACCAACCCAGGCTCATTGGCAATACGTGACTCTGCCTACATTTCTGCAGAACCTGAAATACGTATCTCCAGGTACATTTGGCTGCACTTTTCGGGTGAACCGTCCACTAGAGGCGCTAATGTGTATTTTTTTCCTCCGTTTTAAATACACGTTTATTAAAGGTTAGAAAGCAAATTAAACAGTGCTCGGTCTTCTCAGCATACAAAACGTTTGTATTAAACTTGTTAATTCCACATTTTTAAGGTGCCAAAGACACACGTCTCGTCTGGATTTATCCTTTAACTTCGATGGAGAGCAGTTGCGTACAAATACCACGCAGCATCTTCTACGGCAATTACGTCACCAGCGAGGCTCAGTTCGACCAGTTCACCTGATACGTGTACACCTTCAAACAGGTAAGTGACCGCGACAATCTTTTCATTATTTTAATTATTTCAGTGTTTCTGCATCACTTCCATGGGGTCATGTGTTAAAACGGAAGCTTAGTGGAACAGTTAGCACGGCTGCTAACGTTAACCTATTAGCCTAAGCTTTTACTATAGTATTTGTAGGATATGCACACTAACCACTAGCTTACTGTGGTTTTACCACTGTAATTGTAGTGTTACTATAGTATTTGTAGTATATGCACACTAACCACTAGCTTACTGTGGTTTTACCACTGTAACTGTAGTTTTACTATAGTATTTGTAGGATATGCACACTAACCACTAGCTTACTGTGGTTTTACCACTGTAACTGTAGTTTTACTATAGTATTTGTAGTATATGCACACTAACCACTAGCTTACTGTGGTTTTACCACTGTAACTGTAGTGTTACTATAGTATTTGTAGTATATGCACACTAACCACTAGCTTACTGTGGTTTTACCACTGTAACTGTAGTTTTACTATAGTATTTGTAGTATATGCACACTAACCACTAGCTTACTGTGGTTTTACCACTGTAATTGTAGTGTTACTATAGTATTTGTAGGATATGCACACTAACCACTAGCTTACTGTGGTTTTACCACTGTAACTGTAGTTTTACTATAGTATTTGTAGGATATGCACACTAACCACTAGCTTACTGTGGTTTTACCACTGTAACTGTAGTTTTACTATAGTATTTGTAGGATATGCACACTAACCACTAGCTTACTGTGGTTTTACCACTGTAACTGTAGTTTTACTATAGTATTTGTAGTATATGCACACTAACCACTAGCTTACTGTGGTTTTACCACTGTAACTGTAGTTTTACTATAGTATTTGTAGTATATGCACACTAACCACTAGCTTACTGTGGTTTTACCACTGTAACTGTAGTTTTACTATAGTATTTGTAGGATATGCACACTAACCACTAGCTTACTGTGGTTTTACCACTGTAACTGTAGTTTTACTATAGTATTTGTAGGATATGCACACTAACCACTAGCTTACTGTGGTTTTACCACTGTAATTGTAGTGTTACTATAGTATTTGTAGGATATGCACAGCACACTAACCACTAGCTTACTGTGGTTTTACCACTGTAATTGTAGTGTTACTATAGTATTTGTAGGATATGCACACTAACCACTAGCTTACTGTGGTTTTACCACTGTAACTGTAGTTTTACTATAGTATTTGTAGTATATGCACACTAACCACTAGCTTACTGTGGTTATACCACTGTAACCGTAGTTTTACTATAGTATTTGTAGTATATGCACACTAACCACTAGCTTACTGTGGTTTTACCACTGTAACTGTAGTTTTACTATAGTATTTGTAGTATATGCACACTAACCACTAGCTTACTGTGGTTTTACCACTGTAACTGTAGTTTTACTATAGTATTTGTAGGATATGCACACTAACCACTAGCTTACTGTGGTTTTACCACTGTAACTGTAGTTTTACTATAGTATTTGTAGTATATGCACACTAACCACTAGCTTACTGTGGTTTTACCACTGTAACTGTAGTTTTACTATAGTATTTGTAGTATATGCACACTAACCACTAGCTTACTGTGGTTTTACCACTGTAACTGTAGTTTTACTATAGTATTTGTAGGATATGCACACTAACCACTAGCTTACTGTGGTTTTACCACTGTAACTGTAGTTTTACTATAGTATTTGTAGGATATGCACACTAACCACTAGCTTACTGTGGTTTTACCACTGTAATTGTAGTGTTACTATAGTATTTGTAGGATATGCACAGCACACTAACCACTAGCTTACTGTGGTTTTACCACTGTAATTGTAGTGTTACTATAGTATTTGTAGGATATGCACACTAACCACTAGCTTACTGTGGTTTTACCACTGTAATTGTAGTGTTACTATAGTATTTGTAGGATATGCACAGCACACTAACCACTAGCTTACTGTGGTTTTACCACTGTAACTGTAGTTTTACTATAGTATTTGTAGTATATGCACACTAACCACTAGCTTACTGTGGTTTTACCACTGTAACTGTAGTTTTACTATAGTATTTGTAGTATATGCACACTAACCACTAGCTTACTGTGGTTATACCACTGTAACCGTAGTTTTACTATAGTATTTGTAGTATATGCACACTAACCACTAGCTTACTGTGGTTTTACCACTGTAACTGTAGTTTTACTATAGTATTTGTAGTATATGCACACTAACCACTAGCTTACTGTGGTTTTACCACTGTAACTGTAGTTTTACTATAGTATTTGTAGGATATGCACACTAACCACTAGCTTACTGTGGTTTTACCACTGTAACTGTAGTTTTACTATAGTATTTGTAGTATATGCACACTAACCACTAGCTTACTGTGGTTTTACCACTGTAACTGTAGTTTTACTATAGTATTTGTAGTATATGCACACTAACCACTAGCTTACTGTGGTTTTACCACTGTAACTGTAGTTTTACTATAGTATTTGTAGGATATGCACACTAACCACTAGCTTACTGTGGTTTTACCACTGTAATTGTAGTGTTACTATAGTATTTGTAGGATATGCACAGCACACTAACCACTAGCTTACTGTGGTTTTACCACTGTAATTGTAGTGTTACTATAGTATTTGTAGGATATGCACACTAACCACTAGCTTACTGTGGTTTTACCACTGTAATTGTAGTGTTACTATAGTATTTGTAGGATATGCACAGCACACTAACCACTAGCTTACTGTGGTTTTACCACTGTAACTGTAGTTTTACTATAGTATTTGTAGTATATGCACACTAACCACTAGCTTACTGTGGTTTTACCACTGTAACTGTAGTTTTACTATAGTATTTGTAGTATATGCACACTAACCACTAGCTTACTGTGGTTATACCACTGTAACCGTAGTTTTACTATAGTATTTGTAGTATATGCACACTAACCACTAGCTTACTGTGGTTTTACCACTGTAACTGTAGTTTTACTATAGTATTTGTAGTATATGCACACTAACCACTAGCTTACTGTGGTTTTACCACTGTAACTGTAGTTTTACTATAGTATTTGTAGGATATGCACACTAACCACTAGCTTACTGTGGTTTTACCACTGTAACTGTAGTTTTACTATAGTATTTGTAGTATATGCACACTAACCACTAGCTTACTGTGGTTTTACCACTGTAACTGTAGTTTTACTATAGTATTTGTAGTATATGCACACTAACCACTAGCTTACTGTGGTTTTACCACTGTAACTGTAGTTTTACTATAGTATTTGTAGGATATGCACACTAACCACTAGCTTACTGTGGTTTTACCACTGTAACTGTAGTTTTACTATAGTATTTGTAGGATATGCACACTAACCACTAGCTTACTGTGGTTTTACCACTGTAATTGTAGTGTTACTATAGTATTTGTAGGATATGCACAGCACACTAACCACTAGCTTACTGTGGTTTTACCACTGTAATTGTAGTGTTACTATAGTATTTGTAGGATATGCACACTAACCACTAGCTTACTGTGGTTTTACCACTGTAATTGTAGTGTTACTATAGTATTTGTAGGATATGCACAGCACACTAACCACTAGCTTACTGTGGTTTTACCACTGTAACTGTAGTTTTACTATAGTATTTGTAGTATATGCACACTAACCACTAGCTTACTGTGGTTTTACCACTGTAACTGTAGTTTTACTATAGTATTTGTAGTATATGCACACTAACCACTAGCTTACTGTGGTTATACCACTGTAACCGTAGTTTTACTATAGTATTTGTAGTATATGCACACTAACCACTAGCTTACTGTGGTTTTACCACTGTAACTGTAGTTTTACTATAGTATTTGTAGTATATGCACACTAACCACTAGCTTACTGTGGTTTTACCACTGTAACTGTAGTTTTACTATAGTATTTGTAGTATATGCACACTAACCACTAGCTTACTGTGGTTTTACCACTGTAACTGTAGTTTTACTATAGTATTTGTAGTATATGCACACTAACCACTAGCTTACTGTGGTTTTACCACTGTAACTGTAGTTTTACTATAGTATTTGTAGTATATGCACACTAACCACTAGCTTACTGTGGTTTTACCACTGTAACTGTAGTTTTACTATAGTATTTGTAGTATATGCACACTAACCACTAGCTTACTGTGGTTATACCACTGTAACCGTAGTTTTACTATAGTATTTGTAGTATATGCACACTAACCACTAGCTTACTGTGGTTATACCACTGTAACCGTAGTTTTACTATAGTATTTGTAGTATATGCACACTAACCACTAGCTTACTGTGGTTTTACCACTGTAACTGTAGTTTTACTGTGGTATTTGTAGTATAAGCACAGCAAACACAATGCTTACTATGGTTTTACCGCTGTAACTGTAGTTTTACTACAGTATTTGTAGTATATGCACAGTAAACACAACGCTTACTATGGTTTTACCGCTGTAACTGTAGTTTTAATATAGTATTTGTAGTATATGCACAGTAAACACAACGCTTACTATGGTTTTACCGCTGTAACTGTAGTTTTAATATAGTATTTGTAGTATATGCACAGTAAACACAACGCTTACTATGGTTTTACCACTGTAACTGTAGTTTTACCATAGTAACTGTGATTTTACGGTGTACTATTTGTAAAGCACAGTAACCACAATGCCTACCACACTTTTAAATGTTTTTTGTGAAGTAATTGTAATTCAGTATTTGTTTCTGTCTTGCAGTTATGTCAGATCACCTTCTCCAGCAGCTAAGAAGCCATCTCTGGTAAAAGCCATCACTGTATGAACTGTAATCCATAATTAATTTACATATAGTTTTGCTCTCTCTCTCTCTTTCTGTGGTTCATCATGACATTTTTAAAATCTTTTGAATAATTTTGACCAATTCTGTTAGAAAGCTGCTAGAATTAACAGGGAACTTGCACTCAAAGCTCCCAATGCTGATCTTGAAGAAGCTGTGAAAGAGGCTGAAAAGTCCTTCAATGATTCAGTCTTTCACAGTAATGTTGGAGACATTTAGCTATAACTGATTTGCTTTAATCAACGCATCCTTATTTTAGGTGTTGATAATAACTTTCCTTACAGTCCTTCCTCTCAAATATTTTGGTCACAGATTTTGTTTAGCACATTGTCTCAACATGTGTGTATTTCTCTTTGTTTCAGGGTAAAGGGAAGACCAAAGGAAGGCCTGTCATGGGATTTGAATTGGGCCATGTTGTGCATTTCTGGAAAAGACCAAAAGCAAAGGCAAACATTCCAATGGTATGTCAATGTTGGTCTGAGCACCTGGACTGAACTGTACTGCAGTTACATTTTGCACAGCATCTGTACATACCCTACAGCCCCATCAGAAACAACAATCAACAAAGTGTCATGTCTAGGCATGGGCCGGTATAAGATTCTGACGGTATGATAACCTTGGATAAAAATATCACGGTTTCACGGTATTACGGTATTGTAATCACTGCTCTACAATGTTACATTTAAATGTCTGGGTAAAAAAAAACAACCTTTTTTTCCCCAAACGGATTACAGTATATTTTATTTTAGGAAACATATAGAACATTTTGTAACATGGAACAGAAGGCAAAATAATTAAAATAAATAATTGAATCTTCTTAATTAAATTAAATTGCAGTCACTTGTGTTAAAGGTGCCCCGTGTAATATTTAAGATGATCTCTAGACAGTGGTGCAATAACTATGTTTTCAGGGGTGCATAAAGACCTTAATTAACCATTATGTTTTTATTAACATAGAATCAGCTTGCGAAAAAAACACTGACACAATGATGAACAAGTAATATTCACAATAACATAGTTTTATTGAATGATAAAGTTAATATAATTCCTTAAATTACATTTTAAAAGAAATCTCACTATTCGTTGCTGTCAAAAAAAAGGTGAGATTTAAATCCTGTATCGGCTTCCGTAGTTCTGTAAAGGGAGGGGTGAGCGGTACTCTGCTGCAATTCACAATCTCGCCGCTAGATGCCACAAAACCTACACACTGCACCTTTAACGTGACAGAAGGCTTAAAAGCAAAGACGTGATTTCACTTTAACTTAATTGTTGTGCTAAAGTTCACAGAAACGTAAAATTAGAACATATAGTCTGCTATTCCCCACTCTGTGTTGTGGGGGTTCACCTCCTTTGGCCGTCCTGAACTTATATTACTGCTGAATCTCACTGACTGTGGATCACGTGCACAAACACAGACACGCGCCTGAGCACTAACCGGTGGGGGAGGGGCTGCATTGTTTTCTCTGCAGGGACGCACACACACAACCTAGTAGGGAGTCCTGCGCTTTCACTTTGACACAGAAAATGCGCATGTCGTAGGAACGGTATAACTTTTTTTGTTTCCGGTTTTGAAACCGTGACTTTTTCAAACCGCGGTAAACCTTGAAACCGGTTATCATCCCATGCCTAGTCATGTCGAAGTATTAATAATTCATACAATTTACCAAGCCTTGCATGTCTACTGATTATTTTTTTTATTTCTCTTCTAGTCAACACTCACTCCCATCTCCAACTTGTCATGTGAGAAATCAGACCTTCAGTTAATTTGGCCAAATCAGATCACTTAAAGCTGTTCACACCAAGAGCAAGAATTATAATGACTATTTTAATTGTTTATTTTTCACACTAACAGAAAATAACATTCTTTTTATCATAAGCGTATGCTGCAGTTATGTTGTCTGTATTTAAATGCTCAGGCTATTTGTGTGGTGGTTTTTGATTGGCTGTCAATGTTTTCGTTGTTCAACATCTGGAAAAAAAATTCTGAAAGAGATTCCAACCATATTGTTTCATTTTATGTCAAATAGCTGCGGTGTGGACTCATCCTTGGTGTGAAGAGGCCTTTAAACTGCTTACAACAAAACCATCAGCAGGTAATCATATTTAAAATAATTCATTTTAATTTGCTGTTAAATAATTTTTTTTTTTCTAATGCTGCTTGCTTCTCATTCTGTTAAACTTACACAATTCTGCCTATTTCTCTTTATCTTATTTCTTTACTCCCTCACTTAACACATTATTTTGTGCTCTGTTGAAAAATAGAAGCTTAGAGTTTGCATGATGGCTTTTTCTCAGACTCTGAATCTGATGCATACAGATGAACTCAGGAGCCTGCTAGAGTTGCCAGGGAACTTGAGCTTGAAGTATATAATTATAACTGCTTAATATATATGTTTAAACAACAATAATAATTAAAAATTGGGTCAATAAATATTGTATTGTTTTAAAGATGAAGACCAAAAAAAGCAAAGAAAATCAGTCCCGGCAAGCCAATCCTGATGAATGAGGAATGAACATGGTCTTCTTGTGCCCAAACACAGAGCTGAAAATTTGCACATTTCTACTGGTATGTATGTATTCAAGCAATGTAGTTATACGGGTTGGGGTTAGGGTTATATGGGGTATAGCAATTGATGTTAATCTCTCAAAAGACAGCAGTTACCATTTTTCACATGCACTTTTTTTTTTATAGCTCCTAGAATTGGCAAATCAACTGTGCTATCATCTCTGGAATTTGGGCAGGATTGGCCAAATATGGTGAGTACTGACACCTGCACCTATTCATCAACACTATTTCTCTGGAAATATTGTTGACTTATTGTTTTGTCTGTTTGTTTGAAGGAGGGTGAAGCCAGTTGACCATATCAATTCAATGGCCACCAGATGCAGCATTGCAGCCTGAAACCACCAGTAAACTGCGATGAAGACTGCATTCCTGAACAACTCTACTGTGACAGCTCAGATGTTACGGCCCATAAAAGTAAACTTCACAAATGACAACTGCAAAATAGTTGTGAAGGGATCCGTTTGGCTCATATCTCCAACAAGAATCAATGGTAAGTCCAATGCAACAATTAAAAATAAAGATATATATTGTTTATTAATTTACAACACCCTAAATACATGTTATGTCCCTCCAGGATATTTACATCAGTTGGTGTGTGAGGAAAGCATAGAGGACCATCAGAGACTCCAGCCACCAGAGCCATGGATTTTTCTCATCGTTACCATCAGGCAGAAGTTATTGCAGAACCTGCACCAGCAGACACATTTTTCCACTGGCAATTAGACTGCACTGAACTTATACCAGAAACAATACACAGCACATCAAGCTCATATGCACTGCTCTCTATCAGTTGCACTGCCTGGACTCTAACTGGCTATTATTCTGCACCATGACATTCTGTTTGAACTGATTTATTCCACACTGCACTGCAAAGGTATGCGTACTGTGATTATTGTTTTAATTTCATGCTCTCTGTGTATAGCATACTATTTACCTTATTGTTCTCTACCTGTATTGAGTCCCTTATATGTGTGTGTTGCCTACATTGAACATTTGTTGTCTATACTTTCATGCTGCAGTTTTCACACAAAAAATGTCACCGCCTGTACCATGTGATCATGGTATTGTGATAATAAAGTGATATGATTTAAATTGGTCACATGTCTTTTGTTTGTCAGTTGTACTGCAGTGTGCTGGATAACAACTTCAAATTGTTCATGCCATGGAAGGAGATTATTAAGATAGGGATATGGATAAGCAAGCAAGAGGAAGAAAACCAAGAGAGCTCTGAGCAGGAAACTGAATGTGATTCTATGATGCTCAAGACATTTAACCATGCATGCATTTGGGAGGTTTCATCTGGTTAAAATAATATGGTTTTAACATAACACATTTTTATTTCTCTTGAATATCATTTGTCTTAATAGGCTACTTTAGCTGTCTTTATGATGTAGCACAAAGTATTGGATAATAAAGTATAGTAAATATTCTTTATTAGGAATGTTGTTTGGTAAATACACCATTTAATTGTGTAAACAATACACATAATTACCATGAGTGTTTTAATTAAGATGCGACATTTGGTCATATTAATGACATTCAATACATGAAGGGAAGGCTGAAAGATTAATTAGAAGAGACTACATGGACTACAGTATATTGCTACAGGCACTTTATGCACAGCTGAGGGTGATGGACCAGGGAAAGATCAACATCAATCCTGTACTGTATAATAAATAAGATGAGCATGCACATTACTGATGTTTTGCAAAGATGGACAAAGATGAGGAATATTTGACAAAGATACAAATGATGTCTTTTATATTATGATCCTTTGCATTGCATGAATTGTATAGCTTTTGCATAAACCACACGGTCTGTACCTTGTCTTACTGAATGACACACTGACATTGTGTGATAGTACAAAGAAGTGTCACAATATGTATTGATTGTTTAAACTGGTGTCTTCATTTCCTGTCATCACTCAATTCTTGCTCCTGATCTAATGAAATAAATGGACACAATTCAATTAGGAAATGTCTATTCTTATTCTAAGAAAACTATGACTTTCAACTTACATATTGGCAAATTTTTTAAAAGACAATCTAAAAAATGTGACTCAGCACAGTGTGCTGTCCATGATGAGAATAGATTTGTGTGTTTTGACTGCCCTTCAATCCCCAGGGGCCCAGTAGAGTCCCATGGAAGAGCAAAAAAATTAACATTTCAAATGGCTGTAAATCAGTGTCTGATTATAATGTCAAAGAGAAAATTGGCAGGACAACTACTTATGCTATGTTAATTACATATTGTTGGACACAGTTTTCAAACATTCATGGAAAAGTGGTATAAAGGTGTTTTGAAAAATGATCTTAGTAAAAAACCAAATTTCAGCATGCCTCTGAAATATGTCATAGATATTTGCACAGTGTACTTGTTTAGATAAACCTTTGTTCAAAAAAGATTGCATTTTCCACTATTTTATTAATAAAAAAATTTAAACTACATTACCCACAAACCTCTGCCATTCTATCTATAGAACACGAAAAAAAATGGCGCTGTTATTTGTAGTTTAATTAAGATCTGCTTAGGGTTAGGGTTACGATCTCGGTAAATTAGGAAGTTCTCAAAACATAGCAACACTTCGTTGTTAACTGAAGTTATTACTGATGTAATAAGAGCAACACGGACTTTGTAACATTAAGCGTTGTTTTTCATTTGGATTTAAAGATAGTCCAATCACAGCGAGTTCCAAATGGCAACCAAATTGAACAGAGTCGTCTCGTTTGCTTGTCCAAATATGGTCATTTATGACATGATCTTCCGGGTTCTTGTGGCAAATACAGATAATCAGTTCAATATTTCTTTGTCCCCACTCAACATAAAACTGGAACAACAGATTGGATAGTTTGGTTAACTTGATGCAGCAATAGATTTATTGATTACCAGGATTATTTTATTTTATTTTTTTAAAATAAGGGCATAATGGTTCCCATAGTAAATTATGTTCACACTAATATAAATGTATGTACAATATTTAAACTCAAAACTTTGATATAAATTGCTGTGAACAATAATTCAAAATGTTTCATTTGCTTTCAAAACAAAAAACATGCACCTCTAATGATTAAACATGAAGCTTTTTTCTACTGTTTAATTGTGCTTCTGTAACATTTACAGTGTATTAAGGGTAAACAATTAATCACTTCTGTTTCCTGGAAATGGACCTTACAAAATTGCAATTCTTAGACCTGCCAGATGAACTATAAGAATAATAAAAAATAATGAATCACACATTTTGTAGTCATTTCCCAATGTTTATTGACATTTCAAACTTTTCACAGATAAAAAGTTCCCAGAAGAAGCATTCTCTCTCTCCAGTTTGTGCCATTACGGAAAAAAAAAGACAAAACAAGCAGTTGATTGTATTTGAAATGCATTTGCATAGAGGTAATTAAGAAATAGGCAATAGAAAACCCCTTAAAAAGATTGTCTAATAGTCAAAAACAAAAAGAGAATTTGTTTGCAGAAAATGTTAAGATGCCAAATAATATTCAATGCTTCTGTTTAACAAACTAATAGGCAAACAATGATTAGAACAATATTTCAATATTTTACAATTATTACCTTTAAAATATATCCGTCCTGTAATCGTTGTTTGCTTCTATTGTGACTAAATGCAAGACAAATTACTGGTTAATAACAATTATAATATTATTATTATTTGACTTTCTCCTCTACAGTCAACACTCCCATCTCTACTGTGGGCACTCCTGTCACTATCACTATATGTATTATATACATAAGTAGTCAGTGAGAAATCCTGCAAGACAGGAAGAAAGAGAATTTATCACATGATGAACAACAAAAACATTGACAACAGATGGCAGATGACTGTAGCGTGTATAACAGTAAACAGAACGCTATCGTCCGTTGGTGTGGATGCTAAAATAGTTCTTATTGTTGTTCTTGCTCTTGGTAAGGACAGCTTTAAGCAATCTGATTTGGCCAAATTTACTAATGATCTGATTTGTGACAAGATAAACTAGCATTTCCAGACTTGTGCTTCTTAGACAGATGTGTTAAATAAAAATCAACATAGAAAGAAAGGCAGACTCTGAGGTGTGGGCAGATATCATGTACTGTTAGAACAGGAAGAGGCAGTGAAAATTTGTAAAGGTTAATATAGAGAGAATATGATGGACTTAATATAAACTGGATTGGTATAAACACTCTGACTACTTACAATGGACACAATTAACATGAGAGTTGAGGCAATGGCCAATGACACAAGTACAAGTGAAAAATCATGGAATATTATATGAGTACACTTGTACAATATCATATACATTTGCTGGCTTGGTAAATTGTATGAATTATTAATATTTCGACATGACACTTTGTTGGTTGGTGTTTCTGATGGGGCTGTAGGGTATGTACAGATGCTGTGCAAAATGTAACTGCAGTACAGTTCAGTCCAGGTGCTCAGACCAACATTGACATACCATTGGAATGTTTGCCTTTGCTTTTGGTCTTTTCCAGAAATGCACAACATGGCCCAATTCAAATCCAATGACAGGCCTTCCTTTGGTCTTCCCTTTACCCTGAAACAAAGAGAAATACACACATGTTGAGACAATGTGCTAAACAAAATCTGTGACCAAAATATTTGAGAGGAAGGACTGTAAGGAAAGGTATTATTAACACTAACAATAAGGATGCGTTGATTAAAGCAAATCAGTTATAGCTAAATGTCTTCAACATTACTGTGAAAGATTGAATCATTGAAGGACTTTTCAGCCTCTTTGACAGCTTCTTCAAGATCAGCACTTGGAGCTTTGAGTTCAAGTTCCCTGTTAATTCTAGCAGCTTTCTAACAGAATTGGTCAAAATTATGAGATTTTAAAAATGTCATGATGAACCAAAGAAAGAGAGAGAGAGCAAAACTATGTGTAAATTAATTATGAATTACAGTTCATACAGCGATGGCTTTTACCAGAGATTGCTTCTTAAAAGAGCTGCTGGCGTAAGTGATCTGACCTAACTGCAAGACAGAAAAAAAAAATACTGAATTACAATTACTTCACAAAAAACATTTAAAAGTGTGGTAGGCATTGTGGTTACTGTGCTTTACAAATAGTACACCGTAAAATCAAAGTTACTATGGTAAAACTACAGTTACAGTGGTAAAACCATAGTAAGCATTGTGTTTACTGTGCTTATACTACAAATACCACAGTGAAACTATGGTTACAGTGGTAAAACCACAGTAAGCTAGTGGTTAGTGTGCATATCCTACAAATACTGTTGTAAAACTACGGTTACAGTGGTAAAACCATAGTAAGCATTGTGTTTACTGTGCTTATACTACAAATACCACAGTAAAACTACGGTTACAGTGGTAAAACCATAGTAAGCTAGTGGTAAGTGTGCATATCCTACAAATACTATAGTAAAACTATGGTTACAGTGGTAAAACCATAGTAAGCGTTGTGTTTACTGTGCATATACTACAAATACTATAGTAAAACTACAGTTACAGTGGTAAAACCATAGTAAGCGTTGTGTTTACTGTGCATATCCTACAAATACCACAGTAAAACTACAGTTACAGTGGTAAAACCATAGTAAGAGTTGTGTTTACTGTGCTTATACTAAAAATACTATAGTAAAACTACGGTAACAGTGGTAAAACCATAGTAAGAGTTGTGTTTACTGTGCATATACTACAAATACTATAGTAAAACTACAGTTACAGTGGTAAAACCATAGTAAGCGTTGTGTTTACTGTGCTTATACTAAAAATACCACAGTAAAACTACAGTTACAGTGGTAAAACCATAGTAAGAGTTGTGTTTACTGTGCATATACTACAAATACCACAGTAAAACTACAGTTACAGTGGTAAAACCATAGTAAGCTAGTGGTTAGTGTGCATATCCTACAAATACTATAGTAAAACTACAGTTACAGTGGTAAAACCATAGTAAGCATTGTGTTTACTGTGCTTATACTACAAATACCACAGTAAAACTATGGTTACAGTGGTAAAACTATAGTAAGCTAGTGGTTAGTGTGCATATACTACAAATACTATAGTAAAATTACGGTTACAGTGGTAAAACCATAGTAAGCATTGTGTTTACTGTGCTTATACTACAAATACCACAGTAAAACTACAGTTACAGTGGTAAAACCATAGTAAGCTAGTGGTTAGTGTGCATATACTACAAATACTATAGTAAAACTACAGTTACAGTGGTAAAACCATAGTAAGCATTGTGTTTACTGTGCTTATACTACAAATACCACAGTAAAACTACAGTTACAGTGGTAAAACTATAGTAAGCTAGTGGTTAGTGTGCATATACTACAAATACTATAGTAAAACTACAATTACAGTGGTAAAACCATAGTAAGCTAGTGGTTAGTGTGCATATACTACAAATACTATAGTAAAACTACAATTACAGTGGTAAAACCATAGTAAGCTAGTGGTTAGTGTGCATATCCTACAAATACCACAGTAAAACTACAGTTACAGTGGTAAAACCATAGTAAGCTTTGTGGTTAGTGTGCTTATACTACAAATACCACAGTAAAACTACGGTTACAGTGGTAAAACCATAGTAAGCTAGTGGTTAGTGTGCTTATACTACAAATACCACAGTAAAACTACGGTTACAGTGGTAAAACCATAGTAAGCTAGTGGTTAGTGTGCATATACTACAAATACTATAGTAAATCTACAATTACAGTGGTAAAACCATAGTAAGCTAGTGGTTAGTGTGCATATACTACAAATACTATAGTAAAACTACAATTACAGTGGTAAAACCATAGTAAGCTAGTGGTTAGTGTGCATATACTATAAATACTATAGTAAAACTACAGTTACAGTGGTAATGCTTAGGCTAATGTCAATCGTAGGCTAACGTTAGCAGCCGTGCTAACTATTCCACTAAGCTTCCGTTTTAACACATGACCCCATGGAAGTGATGCAGAAACACTGAAATAATTAAAATAATGAAAAGATTGTCGCGGTCACTTACCTGCTTGAAGGTGTTCACGTATCAGGTGGACTGGTCGAACTGAGCCTGGCTGGTGACGTAATTGCCGTAGAAGATGCTGCGTGGTATTTGTACGCAACTGCTCTCCATCGAAGTTAAAGGATAAATCCAGACGAGACGTGTGTCTTTGGCACCTTAAAAATGTGGAATTAACAAGTTTAATACAAACGTTTTGTATGCTGAGAAGACCGAGCACTGTTTAATTTGCTTTCTAACCTTTAATAAACGTGTATTTAAAACGGAGGAAAAAAATACACATTAGCGCCTCTAGTGGACGGTTCACCCGAAAAGTGCAGCCAAATGTACCTGGAGATACGTATTTCAGGTTCTGCAGAAATGTAGGCAGAGTCACGTATTGCCAATGAGCCTGGGTTGCTGATTTCAGATGATTGATTGATTGATTGATGATTGATTGAGTTGTTGATGATCAATGGTGTGTTTGTTCTGCAGGAGTTTCCAGTCTCAATGGAAAGGTGAGTGATCTGCTGGTGTCTCTGGTCTCTCTGCTTCTGATCCAAAGCCACTGCAGTTCTGACTCCTGAATGTTCTTCCAGAGTCCAGATCTCACAGCCGGATCCACAGACGCCTTCTGGAGCTTTGATTGATGTGCCACGTTACTTGGGCAACCTGCCGTTCAGAGTCTGGAAGAAGATGCAGGACATCGTCCAGAACAGTGAGTCTGAAGAGTTCTCCTAAAAAAGAGTTTTCTCTTAAAACCTATTCCCAAAGCTGCTGAGACAAACTTTTACTCAGGAATAGAGAGAAGTCTTTAGTTGAGAGTAAGGGGCGGGGTTGAGCTCATTAATATGGATGATGTCAGCATGCTCATTAGCTATGCACACTGTGATTGGCTGATAGGGATTTCTCTGTCAGAGATTTATTCATATAAATATTGTAGAGTATGATACTATTTAGCCAAATTCAAATAAAGGGTTTAAAGGTTTAAAAATAAAGCTACGTGTCACTAATTAAACAACTAAATGTTCAGCTAATTGTCAGCCTCTTAAATGTGTGCTTCTCGTAAACAATTCGTGGATATATGAATATCCTTTTACTAATAGTAGAATGATCATTTCTGAATGCATGCAAACATAAAAGACAACCAAACTTTATACAAGGACCCTTGCACACTGAGTCAGAATTTTTTTTGTAGGCATTTTTTTGTATTCATCATTCGAAAAATTTGTCACGCATCAAATTATTGCACACCAGTCACGTAGTAATTCTTCCGTTACAAAAAGAAACAAAAAATCAATAAAAAGCCAAATAAAAACAATACAAAATGGAATCTTCAAGCAGTGAGGATGATTTTCTTCTTAAAAAGAGAAAAAATAAAGGACATTGAGTCCATCCAGTTATAAGATAAGGAGAGGAAGGAGAGAGTAGTTTTTGTGTGCACCTCCTCAAAGGATCTCTGAGATTATCCCAGCAATTCAAAGTTTTAAGAACGTCAGTAAACTTTGATGGTTTGCCAGAATTACTGGAGCCACAGATTATAAAGAAGACCACTAGTTTCTGTGAACTCAAGTGTACAAGGACCGTTACATGATGGCTCTAAACTGTCCAAACACCTCTCAGAATGCTTGCTATGGATGCAAAAAATGCAGAAAATCGAACCCGATCCGATTGTTTTTATGACGTCCTGGAGGCAGTATGTAAACGTGATTGACGTGAAACCTGAGGTAGTATTTGTTGTTTTACCCGAAAAAAAAAAAAAAATGGGACAATGACCTTTCAAAAGGACAAATTTGGAGATAACTCCCAAAAGAATATAAAAATATGCATGCCTATGTGTGCAAATAAATGCAGTGTGTTTCTAAAACTTTTACATTCTGAGGCAGATTATCGGCAATAGCCAATTTAGGATAGTTTGGGATTTGGTCTCAGTGATTTAGGAGTCCTCTTCACTACTGATGTTTCACAGATTTAGGAGCTTAAATGCTTTGTGAAATACTCTTAGAGCAAAAACGTAGGAGTCCTATATAAATTTAGGACTGACACGACCCTTTTAGCTCTAAGATGTTTTGTGAATACGGCCCTGAGCTCTTATACACACACACTGGAAATCATGATGATGAAGATGAGGCCATATTGACAGATTTCAGCATTATGAACCAGATCATCTACTGCACCAAAACCAGCAGCTCACTTTTACAAATAATCAATCCCACAATTCAGTCTGATTCACTCTCATATGTAGTCTAAAGTCACAAAAACATTATTTCCCTTTTGATTATTGCTATTTATATGCTACTTTAATTAGGTTTTATTTGAATATATTTTTATTTATTTAATTTTGTAAGTGTTTTTGTAATTTGAAATAATAATTATTATCTATTTAAGTTCATTTTTAGCATGTGTAATTATAAATCATTTATTTCAGTTTTAGGTTGTCATTTGAATTCTTCATGTTAATTTATTTTATTTAGAGGAGTTGCCAAAACAACATTTCTGAACATTTAAATTTAAATACATTTTCATCTAATATTTATAATTAATTGTAAGCTTTATTTTAATTACTGAATAATTAAATAAATAACTAAATATTTTTAATTGTAGTTTTTGTTAATCTCAGCAAGCTTATTACTATTATCATTATTATTATTATTACAGTATTATTTCATTGCATTATTGTAGAATAATATCTACTGTTTATTTATTTTGGACAGAATTCAGTAAATACCTTTGTGATTCATAAAAGAGAAACACTGAGGACAACGATAAAGATATGAACATTATTTACTGCATATCTCTACATGAAAACATGAAATCACTGTGTAAAGATCTGTGTATTAAAATGATCTTCTGACTGTAATTGAATCTAAATGAGAGTAAATGAAAGTGTTTTGAGTTTGTGTCTGTCAGTGTTTGTGATTGAACTTTCAGTATTGATAAATCAGACAGAGAATGACTGACAGTGATGAGAGGAAAATGTCTGATGTGTTTGATCAACAGGACGAGTGTCATAATTCATAATCATCTGTGTTGGGTTCAGTCTTGATCATTATATGAACATCAGAATAACAGCAGCATCTGTTGATTGTGTCTCATCAGCTCCTGTCATTCTGGATCCAAACACGGCTCATCGACGTCTCCTTCTGTCTGATGATCTGACCAGTGTGAGGCTCAGCGAGATCAATCAACCTGTTCCTGATAATCCAGAGAGATTTGACTATCATCGCTGTGTTCTGGGTTCAGAGGGTTTTAACTCAGGAACACACTGCTGGGATGTGGAGGTTAAACAGAGTTACTGCTGGAGTATTGGAGTAACTACAGCATCAAACCAGAGGAAGGGAGATGATTTCTTCAAGACTGGTGTCTGGTGTGTGTGGTTCGGAGGGTCTCCAGGTTCTGGTTTTTGTGTGAAACAGCATCTTGATCGTGTGAGAGTGAATCTGGACTATGACAGAGGAACGGTGTCATTCTCTGATCCTGTAACTAACACACATCTACACACATTCACAACCTCCTTCACTCACACACTCTTACCATTCTTCTGGAATTATCATCCATATACCTCTCTGAGGATCTTATCGATCAATAGTCAGTAATCTGTAGGTCTGGATCTTCCTGCTTTCATCTTTCATCATGTTTCAATATTTAATCCAGATCACATCAGTAAGAGACTGTTGATCTGAACATCAGACCAGAAAACAACTACATTTATTCATCTTTACAAATGAACAATTATTCAAACACGTGATGAAGGGCTCAAATAAATCATCTTCATCATATCTGACCAATGAGAAACAGTCAGATCATATTTTCTCTAGTGTTATTCCACTATTGATTCAACACATTCTCAGTGTTTGTTGTCAATGAAGAATTGTTGATTTCAGTTCTAGAGATCAATGATCATTTGTTTCTTGAAGTAAATGGATGTAAAAGGTTCTCGCTGATCCACAATGTTGAATCAAATATGAATATTTACTCTAGAAATACCTGATTCAGCTGTTTATGAATCTGATTCTCAGATCAAATGATGACTATGAATCTATAAAAACAAATATTAATAATCGGTTGTAGAAACTAACAGTGTCATTTTTTCTCGTTGTTCTTCCAACAAATTATTAAGCCACATTTATTTCTTTAGACTTTCATATAATACAGATTGATGTAAATGAATAAATGACTTTTTTTTATCAGTGTTTCCTGTCACAGTTATTTCTTGTTGTGATTTTCAACCTGTAATTATCCTCAGATTGATCTCAAAGCAAAAAGAGGTGCTAAAGTCAGATTTTGAAATGAATGATAATCATCTTAATTGAAGTGATGAAGGACTCTGAAAGTCTGACACTAACAGCGTTTAATACTGGAGTGTAGAGCTGCTTTGACACAATCTGCATTGTCAAATATAAGCGCTATATAAATAATGACTTGAAGTTAACACTGCTTTAAATGTTTGAACATGATTAAGAGTTGAAAACATTCAACATTTAGAAGCAAAGAGCAATCAAATGAAAGAGCATCATTCAGAAAAGTCTATTTTTATTTGTGTATCTTCACAATAACAGTGAAGCAGCACACTTTTGTAAAATAAAGAATGAAGCTTTATTCAATTTGTTTTTTTCCAAAACATAAAAAAATTTCTTTTAAGGACTGAATTCAACATGGTGCGATGTGGCAATAACAGAGAAATAATTAAAGTGAATGGACATTTTCCAGAGCTCAATCTCGTAGAGTATGAATGTGAGTTTGACCAACGACATTATAACAAGCCCAACAACTAAACAGATATGAGCGACAGGTTTAATTCATCTTTCTATCAAATACAGTGTAGGAACATCTAGAAGCAATATGAATGCTCCTGAGATACATTTCCAGTGTCCCAGAAAAGGGTATGAATACTTACGCAACTGATCTTTTCAGTTTTTTATTTCTAATAAAGTTGCAAAGTTGTTACAAACCTGTTTTGTGCTTGTCATGGTGGTGTATTAGATGTAGATTGATGTGGAGAAAAAAGTGATTTAATAGTTTAACATAATGCTGCAACAAAACTAAACGTACCAAATAAAGGGGTGTGAATACTATTATGAATGTCTAAAATGTAATGGATTGTTACTAACTACATTTGCTGTGTTTGTTTGTTTTTGTCATGCAATTTGGAATCAATGGCAAACTCCAATCTGTAAGTAATCTAGCCAGCTCTGATTACAGGTAAGACCAGGTGTTTTCCCCAACTGTAACTTCATGCAAGAGTGACTGATTGTGTTTGTTCGCTCTGATACACAGACGGTGAACCTGATTTGGAGAAAGTGGCTCATTACTGGATTTTGTGATTTTGTAACAGATCTTGCCATATTACAGAAATATTAATATTCGTTTATCATTATCTGTTTAGTAACCTTGTTAATTCTAGTCAGATGAAGATATCACTTACAAATAATCAGGCTACTTTAAGGGGAGACTCTGCAGGCAAAAACACTTTTTTTATGCACCTGTCAAGTTTGAGATTTTGGGCTTTTTTTCATAGTGTTTTTCAGACTAGTGGAAAGAAAACATCTAAAAAAAACACTGTTAAGTGTTTCTTTTATAGTGCTTTGTCTATTTGTGTCAAACAGATTTCTACCAAAATCTATATTTTTAGAGGCTGTTTCTCAAATTGTGTTTTTTCTTCTACACTGAGCCATAAATCTCCACTTCAGTAGCACTTACACACACCAAACTCTACATTTTTATTCCTGACTGTATCTGAATTATGGCATGACAAACTGAGATACCCAAAATCCCCTCAGTTAAAACTTTTGACTCTAATTTGTCCTAAAATTAAACAAGAATTTTGAAGCTGACTTCATCCAGTGTTTAGATTTTCGAAAGATTAGCGCATATTTTATTAAATAATGGCTCATTTGTATATTCAAATATAACATTTTAGAAAACAATTAGAATTTTTTTAGCAATTATTAATATAATCAATCAACTGCAACTATTAGTGTTTTTAACTCTTTAAAGAGTATACATTTTTAGATTGTACTGTTTTAAAGCTCTATTAATAACCATAAAGGTAGAGCTGTCATAAAGCCTGCATGCCTAGAAACTGCTGATCAACTGAATGTGCAAGTACCAACTATGTTAAAATATTTTTATATATCTTAGAAAATGTCATTAAATCTTGGGCACAATAATTTGAATGCATTCAATATTTTTTTTTATTTATTTATTTTTATTTTTTTAAGTTGCATTTGCTGTATGGCTTTGGACTAATAACAAAGTGAAATAATTGTATGTGAGAGAGTCGGTGGTGAGAGATCTCTATCAATGTGTTCCTATTGGTCAGTATTAGAGGAACTGAGTTTAGCTAACAGTTTGCCTGCTCCAGACCAGGTTAGTTTCCCAGCAGAAATTGCCACAGTGACTGAACTTGAGCTATGGTACATTTCCTTTTGACAATCAAAGCAAGTGACAATAAGTCAGACTAAACTTGGTAAACTTGTTTTATGAAACACCCCCCAGATATTACATGATTTGTGACAAAAACTTTCTGTCGGTTCAGCCCTGTCTTGAATGTCTGCTTCTCAGTCCGAAGTGGTCTCACTTCATCAGTTTTAGTGGAGATTTGGCGCCATCTGCTGGTCACACAAACACCAGACTGAGAAACTTCAAATAATAAAACAATCCTGCAAATAAAACACTCTGAAATTATAATTTTTTTTACCTATAAAAACAATCTTCATTCAGTGCAATACATCAAAACAGACGCTCGGTTTAAGTCAATTTAAGTCAAGTCAGCTTTATTTCTAGCGCCTTATGATGCTACTCAAAAGATTCAATTCAGTTCAAGTTTATTTGATTAGATGTTTTCACGATGCAAATCGTTGCACAGCAGCTTTATACAAAAGTTGATCTCAAGTTGATGTCCGGTAAAAATCATGCAGTTAATGACATGTAATCAAACAAACAGTTCAAAAGATCCTCCTTTGAGTGTTTCAGAAAACAGGAAACTAGTCAATAAACAACATGAAAACATTTGCATTAACTCAGAAGCAAATTTCGAGAGGTTCACAAAGCCAATAATATTCATATACATCAAGCCAGATAAATGAAATGCACACAAATTACAGTTTTCAAGTGGAAAAAATATTTATTTCGTCGTATTAAATAGTGGTTTACTGAACAAAGTGCTTTGTCTTAAAAAAATCATGTAAAAATACTAAAATTAAGATTGTCCCAAGTTAATAAAAATACACTAAGTGTAAATCACCTCTGCCTTGTTGGCAAAGGCAGAATCCGCCAAATCTCATATCATCAGAAAGGCATGTACTTTCAATAAAAATGAAGGAAACAATCAAAAAGTGGATATTAAGGTTTTAGATACGGTTAAGAATTCTGTTTTATAATGTACTGCAATACTGAGACAATTGCCAATATTTGGAATAAGTAGTATAAATAGAAGAAAATCCTTTTATTTTAACAGTGTAAATGCATTGAGCTAAATAGCATCTATTTTCACAGCCTCTATCACTATTTATGCTTAATGCAAATAGATGCATCGTTTTGAAATTGAATTGTTGATATTATTGATCTCTGTTTTTACTGAAGTCTTTCTGCTTTTGAATCACAGATGGTTTGCATGATTCATGAATTAATTTAGTGATTCAGATTGTTTCTGATGTTCTTTCATGTTTATTTGCTGCTGTAACTCGTAGTAAAGAGGAAGAGACCATGGCTTCACCACACATTAAAGAGCAGAAACACAAATACTGTTTGGATCTCATAAAACTGACATTTGAAAGCTAGAGATCAAGATGAAAATGCTGACCGTGATTAATGTCATTTGTTCAATATACATGCGTTCCAAACTGAAAATATTTGGTAAAAAAATACCTGAACTGTTAAAGGAACACTCCACTTCTTTTGGAAATAGGCTCATTCTCCAACTCCCCCCGAGTTAATAAGTTGAGTTTTACCGTTTTGAAATCCATTCAGCCGTTCTCCTGTTCTGGCGATATCACTTTTAGCATAGCTTAGCATAGATCATTGAATCCTATTAGACCAATAGCATCGTGTTTAAAAATGACCAACGAGTTTCCATATTTGTTCTATTTAAAGCCTGAAATTCGGTCACAATTTCAAAAAGCCGGTCACATTGGTAGTTACCTAGCTGGGAACTAATTCCAGACGCTGTGTGAGATTTCTGCACCTGCTTCGGCCATATTACTGCAGAATATTGAAACTTGTTGGTCTAAAAGTGATATCGCCAGAACAGGAGAACGGCTGAATGGATTTCAAAACAGTAAAACTCAACTTATTAACTCGGGGACAGTTGGAGAATGAGCCTATTTCCAAAAAAAAAAAAAAAAAAAAAAAGTGGAGTGTTCCTTTAAATCCGTACAGAACAGAAGATCATTTGTTTTTGTAAGAGGCCTGATTTAAGACTGTGGGTCAGTGAAGCACATTCAGAAAAAGAGTCTTGAACTGATTTCTGAAGGTGATGAGAGTCTCAGCAGATCATCTGGAGGTCGACAGAGAGGAACAGAGACGGTGAAGGGTCTGGAAATACACTTTCTGCTTCAATGTGAAGGAAAAACAAGGCATGGCTCTTTCCATCTGAGCAGATATTAAAATGAGCCGTGATGTTGATTCAAACAGTCAGATGTTGATTATCCTCTGGACACTAAACTGATTCATTGAACTGATTCACTGAACCGCTTCCTGGACGATCAGATCCACCATCACCAGATCCCTGTGAAACACACATTCACACAACAGCAGACACAGATTCAGATCTTAAATATTTCTATGCTTCAATGAATCAGTTCATTTATCAGTTTGATTCACTCACCTGTTGTCTTACTGTGCTTCCCTCTGAAAACATCTGAAAACAGAATCCGATTACATTATATTATATTCAAAGGATTTTCTGTTTATTTTAGGGTTGAGATATAAAATTAATCAAATTATCTGTTAAAGATGACAAAATAAATGTGATTGAAAACAGCTTTCGTGAACTACAGTATAAGATGTAATGACTGTAGAATCGTGTTAGAGAGATCAGCCTCGACTCACCTGAAGATCCTTTTACGCAGCAAGAAACAGATCAAGAACAGAAAAGCAATGAGAATCAGGACATAAATCCACCACAGCTGATCTGTAGATGTGAGAGAAATACACTCAACTGAATGACTGAATACATAAACTGATGAAAACAGCTGATCAATAGAAATGATAAATATTGAAACACAGAAGCATATGAGTTTACCTGAGTGCTGGAGATCTGGAGTCACTTCATTCATGAGATTTTTGCAAACACAAATATGAGAGAAAAGATTGAGTGTGAATGAGATGTTTAGTGTTTTATTAGTGAATAATCAGCTGAAACTCACCTGAGTTTGGAGTCACTGCAGTTTGATTCCTCACTGAAAAACACATTCACAATCATCATCATTACCTTGAAGATTCACTGAAGATTCGGTTCAACACAGAGTTTACTAAAGTGATTCTCTCACCTCTGAAGATGGTGTTCAGACTGAACTGTGAAGACAGAAAGATTCATTAGAGCAGCATTAATAGTGTTCATGAAATATTAAAATGATTTAAGAGTTCATAATAATATAAAAATTATAATAATTTCCATCTGTTTACTTATGAAAACCAGTTCTGGGGGTAATGCATTACAAATAATGTAATCAGATTACTATTTTCATGCAACTAGAAAAGTTCCGATTGCTTTTAAATTTACAAAGAATTGTCGGAGTTACTTTTTCAAACAAGCAACTCTGGTTACTTTGATTTCCATGTATTGACTGACCATTGGTCTCCATGTTGAGTGAAATCAGGAGTAAGTGTAGAGATAAAGACACTTCCTTCAGTCTGTGGCTTATTCATTTCGCGTCCGGCGTGAACGGATCTTTAAAGTTGCCAAAGATATAACCATTAGGTTTTGTTATTTAAAAAACAACAACTAAGCAAGCACAGCTCAGGTGACAAAAAGTAATGCATTACTTTCCCTAAAAAGTAACTAAGTAATGCAATTACTTTTTAATGAAGTAATGCAATATTGCAATGCATTATTTTGAAAGTAACTTTCACCAAAACTGGTGAAAACACAAATACTGATAGAGAAATCATTTACTCCTGAAGTATCGCAGTAGATCTCATGATGAAGTTGATCCACACAGTGAGACGTAACCAGACGATCAGATGAGACAGAAATCACAGGATCAATCAGTTTGTGAGGATCCGATGGAAGTGCTATCAGATGACCATCCTGATCAAATAAAGCATTATTATGAGTTTAATTGTGAATAATGGTATAGTTTGAGAGGACAGAAACACTCTCACCTGTGAGAACCAGAGCTGTTCGCAGTCAGACTGATGGAGGAGAGTGAATCTATCAGCAGGAACTCTGAACTCAAACCCGTCTGTGATCTGAATCTCTGCACACGTCACATTCACACTGCTCTCCATCATACAGCACTGAGAGACAAACAGAGCGATATCTGTGTCAAATAAGCATATTGATGCATGATGCAAAAATCTCCAAGGAAACATGGTTATAGCAATGCATTCGGCACTTGGTGTTTTTACAATCTGCACCATCCACCGATTCAAAAGACCAGCAAATACATTCAAAGATGGCTGCTTTTGTGTTCCACTGAAGAACGTGATGAGGGTGAGAAAATGGTAAAAAAAAAAAAGAAAAAAAAAATGCAAATGATCATGCAAAGGCAAAAATAACCTCATGCAAACTTTTTGGTGTCATGTTTCATTTTAACCATAAATCCCCCATTTAGAAGCTGAACTGAACCATCTGTGAAGCACACCGATACAAACATGTTGTTAGTTAATAGGGCACTCAAACTGTGCCCAAGCTGTTATCTTCTGATAATGAGCGATCTGTATCTTTTCGGACTGTAAAAATGAGAAAACAGTTCTTAGAAAGTTACACGTGTCCAGCAGAAAGATAAAGTCAATGAGTCAAGACTTGTCCTTCCGGCATCTTTACACCGCAAGTTCAAGATAAAGGACAAAGCTCAAAAAATTAATGCACTTTTAATCAGTCTTTTAATTATGAACTCCTTCACGTTGAGAGGAAACATCAGACATAGCTACATATTTAAGACTAACATGTATCGTACCTGTAGAAAGAGGCTTGGATGTCCTCACACAGTCTTCAAGACACAAAGGTGTCTTAGTTCCGGGATCAGCTTCCGCTTTCTCAAACACACAGAAACAAGCACAGGATGGGTTTGCAATTATAACCTTGCAGATGTAATGACCGATACGTTCGTTTAACACAGCAGGAATTAGTATTCATTATGCATTCATTCATTTAATACAGCATTTAATGAAGAAATCAGAACAAAGCAAAGGCGGGAGCAGCTGAAAATGGTGGCATGGTCACGTGGGTCCCGAAGACACACGAATCCCAGCCGAGTTTGGCCGACTAGATCATGACCCGGAAGCAGGTTTTGAAACTAAATTCTGAGGCTTTCAGGGACAACAATTTTAGAATTTTAGGACCCAGTCCTTGTAGCCAAGCGTCTGTTTAGACGCTGTGGCTTGGCCCACTTCCTGTTTGCCGAGCTGCCGAGTGGTTTGCGCTAGTTTTTTTTCTAGAAATCTCTATCTAGGCTAAAACATTTTGATATCATCCATCGCACGACTCCCAGCCGAGTCTGGCCGAGTAGATCATGACCCGGAAGCAGATTTTGAAACTAAATTCTGAGGCTTTCAGGGACAACAATTTTAGAATTTTAGGACATTCACCCAGTCCTTGTGGTCAAGCATCAGTTTAGACGCTGTGGCTTGGCCCACTTCCTGTTTGCCGAGCTGCCGAGTGGTTTGCGCTTGTTTTTCTGTAGAAATCTCTATCTATAGGCTAAAACATTTTGATATCATCCATTGCACTATCCTGACTGCTCTGTTTTCGCTTACTTTATTCATTACCGTTTTCCTTTTTCTCTCCCTGACCACGATTTACAGCATGTTAATGAGTTTATCAAAACAACAGTGGTAAGGTAGAATCATTCTACAATCACGGTGAGTAATGGCTTCTTCTCCTGTTATTGTTGTCTGCACTGCTTGCCACATGCATAGCTTATCTATCTCTGTCAGCAGTGAGCCTTATACATGTGATAAATGCAGGAATATAGTCAGGCTGACAGAGAAGATTTCAGAACTAGAGTCACGCATCCAAACTTTAATAGAGGACAGTAAGAATGTGAGGGACTTAGATACGGTTTTGGATGTGACTAGCCTGAGGAGCCATGCAAATTGTTGGTCCTTAAAATAAAGGTAATTAGGTAGAAGCTCAATGAAAGTAGCTTTAGGATGTTTTCTATCATTTTAAATGATCTTACTGAATCTGATGCATTTAAAAACTAATTTAATAATATTTCCTTTTCAAATGTTTTTTTTTTCTTAACATAAAACCAATCAAATGAAGTTTAAATTTCCATTTTGAATGGTTTGCATTTCTGAAACATTATGTTGTTGAACACCAAAGATTTAACCTCCTCAAAAACAGACTGAACAGAGAGTGTGTTGAGTAAAATGAAATACAAAAAGTTGAATGAAGGAATAAATCTGACTGAAACTACACTGTAAAAAATTTGCTGTAGTTCTGCAGCTGGTTTCCAGTAACTTACTGTAGATTTTTAATTTATGTTATTTACTGGCAACAGTTTGTTCAAAGTTAAATGAACATTAAACATTAACAAGTCTTTGTCTTTACAGAATAAAACTATAAAATAACAACCTACTGCAAAGCATTCTGGGAACCAGAAACCTTCATCAACCTTTTTCTGTTTTTTTCCTTCAGATTTTGGTTCCCAGAATGCTTTGCATGAGGCTGTTATTTTAGTTTTATTCTGTAAAGATAAAGACTTGTTAATGTTTAATGTTCAATTAACTTTGAACAAACTGTTGCCAGTAAATAGCATAAATTTAAATCTACAGTAAGTTACTGGCAACCAGCTGCCAGTAATACTGTAATTTCTACAGATTTTGTTTACAGTGTAGTAAACATTTTAGTCAAAAGATTCTTGGCATGGTAGCTTTTCTGTAATGTCGAACTGACCATCGGCGACTACAGCTGGAAAGATATATATTTGATTATAAAGTGTTGAAAAACATCTTCTAGCTCTTATCAGAAAACTACACTGTCCCTATCAAATAAACTACATATAATATGTGTCTATGATAAATAATCTGGCATTTTGGATCAAACAAGCTAGATTGCCAGTTTAATATTCAGGCTAAGATCAAGATTATAATGATTTGCTTGGTTTTACACGTATAAACTATGACATTTATTAAAGGGGTCGTATGATTTTTTGAAATCAAACTGCCTAAACACATTGCATTACAACACATACACAAAAAAAATCAAATAAGCTTGTTTTCGCAACATCATATGACCCCTTTAAATTATTAAATTACTAAATGTAAAATGGCTAATGCTACCCACTTAACTTTAAATTTAAAAAGCATTTTAACATTCAATATGCCTTGATTTCAATACTCTGGCAAGGAGGCCATCCGCTTGTTGAAAAGAGATGGTCTTCACCCCTCGGGATGTGGAGCGTCACAGAAATCAGTTCATTCTCAGCACATAGAGACCCTTTCACCTAGATACCACACCATAGAGACTGTGTCTGTCCCCAAGCAATACAATAAACGTCCAAAGCAATCCAAGAGTAACAATTTAATTGATGTTCAATAAATTAAAAAAAAAATTATAATACAGAGAAACAAATGATAAAGCTTGGCTTATTAAATATCAGGTCACTTTCGACGAAAGCACTTTTTGTAAATGATATGATTACTGTTAATATCCTAGATGTGCTCGCTTTGACAGAAACCTGGTGATGATTACATTATTTTAAATGAGGCTAACCCCAAGGTTACTGTTACAAACATGAGCCGCGTGTAAAAGGTAAAGGGGGAGGTGTTTCTACTATTTATAGCAAGGTTTTCAGTGTTTCTCAGAGAACTAGCTTTAAGTATAACTCGTTTGAAGCAATGGTGCTTCATAAAACATTATCCAGACAGAGAAACAAGTATTAATGATAATTCCCCTGTGATGTTAGTACTGGCTACTGTATACAGGCCACCAGGGCACCATACAGACTTTATTAAATAATTTACTGATTTTCTATCAGTTACTGAGTTAGTGTTGGCCGCAGATACAGTCTTAAAGGGATAGTTCACCCAAAAATGAAAATTTGATGTTTATCTGCTTACCCCCAGGGCATCCAAGATGTAGGTGATTTTTGTTGTTTGATGCCAAACTCGTGCTCATGACAGATGGACGTGGCTTTGTATCAAAGGTAAAAAATTATATAAATACTGTTCAGTTTCTCGCAAAAACTATTGTTTCGTGTCTTAGGACATCAATGTATCGTCACGAGCCGCAGGGTGTAATTTGGATTTGTCTGTGCATGTTTTTGTTTACTTTTAAAGGTTTGGTGCCCATCCACGTCCATGATAAGGCTGGCAGACTGCACCGGTTTTCATTAAAAATCTTTGTTTGTGTTTTTCTGAGGAAACAAAAATCACCTACATTTTGGATGCCCTGGGGGTAAGCAGATAAACATCACATTTTCATTTTTGGGTGAACTATCCCTTTAATAGTGGGTGATTTTTAACATCCATGTTGATAATGAAAAATATGCATTGAGATCTGCATTTATAGACACTCTGAACTCTACTGGGGTTAAACAACATGTGTCAGAACCTACTCATTGTTGAAATTTGTAGAACCAACGCCTCTACCACAAAACACTGCTTTGGAAGTAATCTTCCTGATTTATCTGAATTACTCAGCATATCCAATAGCTCAGAAAAACTGATGATGCAACAGAAACTAAAGACTCTCTTTTTTTCTAGCACTTTAGATACAGTTGATCCTTTGTGTTTAAGGAAGATTAAGGAAAACAGTCCAACGCCATGGTATACTGAGCACACTCGCACACTAAGAGCACGACGAAAAATTGAATGCAGAAAACAACTTTCCCAACAGCACAGCAGTAATGACTTTATGAACTACTTTACTACCAAGATAGACACTATTAGAGATAAAATCGTAACTATGCAGCCATCCGCTACAGTATCACAACAGACCTCCTGAGGATTAATTCCATGCATATTCTATATATTTACTATAGAAGAGAAATAATTTGTTAAATCATCTAAACCAACACCATGTATGTTAAACCTGATTCCATCTAGGCTATTAAAAGCAGTGCTTCCAGAAGTCATTGATCCTCTTCTGAATAATCATAATTTGTCACTATCATTTGGATATGTATCCAAAACCTTCAAACTGGCTGTTATTAAGCCTCTCATTAGAAAAACACAACTTGATCCCAACAAATTAAGCAATTACAGACAATACTGAATCTCCCTTTTCTGTCAAAGATACTAGAAAGGGTAGTATCCTCACAATTGTGTTCCTTTATAGAGAATAATGGTATCTGTGAGAATTTCCAGTCAGGTTTTAGACCATATCATAGTACTGAGAGTTTCTACCAAAACACGGAACAGTGGAAGCAGAAGATGATGGGAGAAACCAATTAAATAGTCCAGGGGTGTGACATTACCTCCCCCTCCCGGTAGGCGTGTTCTTGCGACGACAAACAGGAAAAACTGTCCAAAGTCTCACCAAAGATGATGGAGGAAGGAGCCAAGGAGGTGACAGGAGGGGGTTGGAGCAGGAGGAGCCAGGTGAGACCCAGACCGCAGCCATGATGGAACCCCATGATGCCATGGAAGCCATGATGTTCCTGGGTGACACAGAGGATCCGGAGGGCCAAAGCGGAGCCCAAGGCTCTGGCAACCAAGGCGGAGGCGGAGATCCGGAGGTCCGTTGTGGAGCCGGAGCGACAGAGGACTGAGGCTGTGTCGGAGGGAGGGAGGAGTTCCACGGAGCCGGTGGGACGGAGCGACGAGGCGTAGCTGGAGGAGTAGAGTCCTGAGGCGAAAGTGGGATGACGACAGTCCAGGGTAGAGCTGAAAGGACCATGGAGCCCGGTGGAGCTGGTGGACCGACAGGCGACGCTGGAGACGAGGGAGCTGAGAGCCAGGGTGGAGCCGCAGTGTCGAAGGGCCGAGGTGGATTCCAGAACTCAGAGGCTGAAGGGCGGAGATGAGGGATCCCGCAGAGGGACTGACAGGCAGCAGTGGTGGTATGGTTGAAGCATTATGGCTATTAGACAGAAGTAACTGAGGGAGGGAGGGTGGGTGCGAAATCTATGCAGATGGATAGTTCAGAATTTACAGTGAGATCAATATTCAAATCCTCAGGGAAACTTATATCTTGATCATTGTCTCTTACTGTTAGTCCCAGATTCTATGGCGTCAGATAGCTGTCTTTATTATGAGAGCGCACACACAATATAAGCAAGCACAGGAACAGAAATCGAGAGCGTAAAAACAGAAACTGAACCGATGAAACATAACCTTGTGGCAAGTAAAGCTGTCATCACGAGCGTATAAATTGTGAACCAGCACAGTTTTGAAGGTGGCAGCGATGTCTCAGTGTGATCGAACTCGTTTTCAGATTGGCAGCTCGCTCGCGTTATCATCTGCTCTCTCTCGGTTTTAAAATTCTCCTCGCTCTCGATTATTTTTTCCAACCGGAAACACGTCATGGATTAAGGCTTGACAAGACGATCACTGATCGATTAAACTGCCTTACTAAGAACTGCCACTAGAGTTCAGAATTGCGACTTTGGAGTTAATTGCCAACAACAACAGATAGAAGAAGAATTGCGACTCATCTGCTCACCTGGTTTACTGAAGCCATGGAATCAGGCGAAAACGTAAGTTTAAAATATTTCAAATAACACATGTTGATGCGTATGCGACTGAATAGTGAATGAGTTTTGTGTTTAATTGTAATGGCTAAAGCTGGCATTTTAAAAAGACATTAATAGGCATTTGTGTAAAACTAGCGACCTAGGCAAATAACCAACAGCCAGCAGAGGGAAAACTAGCAACAGCAGTAGCCAGTTAGTTTATGGACTGATGCATTTCAATCATTTAAATGAAACAGTTTTCATATTCATTACAGAAATTATAACTTATAAGTCACATTTTAATACAATGCATTTAAATTACACATTTAAAGCAAAGCTAGTGTATTGTAGCTCAAAAAGACTTAGGCTACGTTTACATTAATCCGGATACATTTGAAAACAGAGTTTTCATTTTAAAACGCTCTCCGTCCACACTCGCGTTTCCAAGCGTTTTCCAGAAGTTTCTCATCCACACTGAAACGTAGGAAAACATCAAATTCACCTTACTGCGCATGCGTAAAGCCTCCAAAATTATACAGACGTAATAAGTTTTCACGTAATTCTTCTGGCGGGATAATTTACGGAAATATCTCATCCTCCATCTACGCGTCTATATCACGCTCATTCATATTTTACCTGAAAAGCAGTTGTCGTCATGTTTTGCAGGACAGCAACTGTGAATAAATTTTCTGTCATCATTTTAGGACTGTAATTTGAAGAATGTACAAGGTAAATCTCTTTAGCAGCAGTGTGACAGTGAATAGCACAGGCACAATTAGTGCTGTAAACGTAGATAACTATTGGTACAATATGCGTCACATGACTATAAATATGCGTCATCGTTTTCAAAAGCCTCCGTTTTCACAGTCCACACTACAACGTGAAAACGGCATTTTCAAATTTATCCACTTTGGCCGGAGTTTTTAGAAATAATCGTTTTCTGTGGTAAAAACTGGGTTTTCGTGTAAATGAGAGGCCAAACCGCAGGGAAATATCTGCGTCTTTCCTTCGTGTAAACGGGGCCTTAGCAGTGTTCCTTGGTCTTTTAGGAAATCCTACGTGGCATACTAGAACGTCTGACGACAAGACTTCAGTGGATCCTTGAACAGTCTTCTATTGACCTTGATTATTTGGAGTATGTTTGTAATCAAGAGTACATCTTAATTGATGCAGCATCCCGAATCTTTGATATACCTCCCCCCATAACAGAGGGTCTGAAACAATTAGGCAGACTAGTGCATGCTGGCATAGAGGAAGAACAACGACCTATATTGTTCACACTTGAGCAAGGGGAAAGGGGACGTCCAAAATGTGAGCTGTCCGCTCGTTTCTGACATATCTTTTTGAAATACCATTACCTGTTAAGTGTGTGGCCAATCTACTCGGTCTTAGTCAGAGCACAATTTTCAGAAGAATGAGAGAACTTGGCATTTCAACAAAGACTTCATACAGCTCTATGTCAGATGAAGATCTGGACAACAAAGTTGCTGCTGTTAAAGCAAGAGTCCCGTATGCTGGATACAGATTTGTCAAATGACTGTTACAGTCTGACGGCTATCGTGTTCAGTGGGACAGAATTAAAGCGTCCATGCACAGAATAGACTCTGCTGGAGTTCTGTCCCGAATGACACGCATGGGGAGCACAGTAAGACGAACTTATTCTGTCCGGGGTCCACTGTCACTTGTCCACATCGACACCAATCATAAACTAATAAGGTTTGCATGATATGGCACTAGTAGTACCAGTAGTTAGTTATGTGCTCATATTGGTTTGTATTGAAAGTGCCTTCTTCCCTTTAAAGCCAATGATTAACATAAAATGTTATATTAAAAAATTTTTTTGAAACGCATGATTTTATATTCCTGTGGGTTAGGATGGTTAAAATAATATCTTCAAATTTCATATGACTTAATTGTAAAATTGTTTAACAGTGTGTTTTTTACTTGTGTAAGGTACAACATTGTGATATTTGGCAATGTGGATGGCTACTCAAGAAAGGTAAATATGATGTGTGCATTGGTCAGTCAGCTTGTGTGTTCCTGATAGGCTCTCAGACAGGATAACATTATTTTGTTGTTGTTAGGTCCTGTACCTGAATGCTGCAAATAATAACAAGTCAAGCACTGCTCTTGCTTTTTTCCTGGAATCTGTGCAGCGGTTTGGTTTGCCGTCAAGGTATGCTTCTTTACTCTTCCAAGGCTGCCCAGGTGAAAATAAAGTACATTTCCATAATGCTTTAAGTACAAAATTAGTGTGTGAAAATAAAGTACTAAAGAAGAATTTTTAGTATATTAAGAATTTTAAAGGGATAGTTCACCCAAAAACAAAAAAATCTGTAATTTACTCAGTCTCATGTTGTTACAAATCTGTATAAATTTCTTTGTTCTGGTGAACACGAAGAAAGATATTTTGAGGAATGTTTGTAACCAAAGCGACCATGAGCCCCATTGACTTCCATAGTAGGAAAAAAGAATACTATGGAAGTGAATGAGGCTCACGAATGGTTTGGTTACAAACATTCCTCAAAATATCTTTCTTCGTGTTCACCAGAACAAAGAAATTTATACAGATTTGTAACAACATGAGAGTGAATAAATGATGACAGAATTTAATTTTTGTGTGAACTATCCCTTTAAGAACATCTAAGTGTACTTGTCTGTGCTGTTTTGAGACACCCTGAATATGAACTAAAATGTGCCAAAAATATAAAAAAAAATATTTGTATAAAGATACAAGTTTACTACATATTTTTGAAATATTGTATTTTTAAAATATAAAAGTGTACTTTTTCACCTGGGTGGTATCCCTATAGACATTTTTCGTGAATCAACACGGCAGCAGACTCCTATTATTTAATTCGAAAGGCAAACAGTTTTCTTTGTCTCTAAATGCAGAGTAAGAGGCGATCAAGGGGTCGAGAACCTGGGCATAGCACGCTGCATGTTTACAGTGCGGGGGACTGGACGAGGCAGCTTTGTGTCAGGAAAGAGTGTACATAATCAGAGGTGTGTGTGATTTGTAATACATCCTTAGAAATTTACAATGCAAATTATTACACTCTAAAACATTAACAATTTCAGAATCGAGCGTTTGTGGAGGGACGTATGGATGGCTGTGACCCAGGTCTACTACGAGGTTTTGCATGGTCTGGAAGAAGATGGTCTACTTGATCCTTCCAATAACATTCACATGTTTTGTGTTCACTACATCTTCCTACCTCGGCTGAATGACGACCTGGCAAAGTTCAGTGATGGTTGGGACAACCACCCACTACGCACGGAGCAAAACCTAACTCCAAACCAGCTGTGGGTCATGGGCCATATTCAACATTCCACCGCTGAACCAGAACATCTAGAGCAGGTATACACACAATAACAGTATAAATTCAACAAATCCAAATTCTTGTAAAAACACTCTACGGTTTAAAAGTATAGCCAGTTCAGAACAGCTCCCCATAAATGTCTGCATTTGTGTTGTTGCAGCCTGCTGAAGACAACACCATTGACTGGGAAAATGTTGGGATCCCACACGCATCGCATTATGGAATTGAAGTACCAGAAATTTCCATCCCATTTAGTCCTGAAGAAATGGAACAGTTACAAACCACTGTAAACCCTAGAGGACCATCACAATGCTTTGGCAGAGACATTTATTTGAACATGGTACAGTACATGCATGGAATTCTTGCCAACTCGAACAACAATGACTAACAAGGTCATGGTTAACATGCTGCATATACCAAAAATAACTGGTAACAATCATGGCACTCTCATTTTGCCATTTACATTGTAAAATCTTTTTTTACACAATGTTAAGGAAAATAAAATGTAAACTGTGCAAAAACATTATGCTGCACTATAATCATTGTCTTCATTGTTCCACAAATTAAACTCTACCAAAGACATTCCCAAAACGCAGAGCCAGAGTTAGCACATGTTTGAACTCACTGTATGAGCTCATGTGTTACCCAATATACTCTTATAAAAGTATTATAATTCCTATAATTATTCATTTATACAGTTTTAAACAAAAAAATAAGGTGTTGTGTAGCATGCATTCATACAAGAAATCCCTAACATGGACAAGACGCTTTTGCTTAAAGACGATGTCCTAACTGGTGAAACAGAGACATATCTCTACGATTTATCTCTGTTTTTCAAGCCATATTCGGTATTTTCATATGATACCCTAGATGCAACACAAGGCGCTTCTGCCGCTGTTTCTGGTTCAAAAGTGGCTTGAACTGGCGCCTGTACACGGTGGCTCTGGATGTTTCTACTCCAGACTCAGTCCACTGCTTACGCAGGTCCCCCAAGGTCTGGAATCGGTCCTTCTCCACAATCTTCCTCAGGAACTTTTTCCTTCCCACAGACTTCCCACTGAGGTGCCTTGATACAGCACTCTGGGAACAGCCTATTTGTTCAGAAATGTCTTTCTGTGTCTTACCCTCTTGCTTGAGGGTGTCAATGATGGCCTTCAGGTCGGCAGTCTTACCCATGATTGCGGTATTGAGTAATGAACCAGGCTGGGAGTTTTTAAAAGCCTCAGGAATCTTTTGCAGGTGTTTAGAGTTAATTAGTTGATTCAGATGATTAGGTTAATAGCTCGTTTAGAGAACCTTTTCATGATATGCTAGTTTTTTGAGATAGGAATTTGGGGTTTTCATGAGCTTTATGCCAAAATCATCAATATTAAAACAATAAAAGGCTTGAACTACTTCAGTTGTGTGTAATGACTCTAAAATATATGTAAGTATAATGTTTATCAGTACATTACAGAAAATAATTAACTTTATCACAATATGCTAATTTTTTTAAAAGGACCCTGTATACTGACAAAAAGCACCGTCTTTCGGATGAGACGTTAAACCGAGGTCCTGATTCTCTGTTGCCATTAAAACCCCAGGATATCCTTCAAAAAAGAGAAGAGGTGTAACCAGGCATCCTGGCCAAATTCACCCATTGGCCTCTGACCATCATGGCCTCCTAATCGTCCCCATATTCTGATTGGCTTCATCACTCTTTCTCCTCTTCACCAGTAAACTGGCGTGTGGTGGGCGTTCTGGTGCAATATGGCTGCCGTCGCATTATCCAGGTGAATGAGGAGATTCCCCCCTTCTATGTAAAGCGCTTTGAGTACCCAGAAAAGCACTATATAAATGTAAGGAATTATTATTATTATTATTATTATTATTATTATTATTATTATTATTATTATTATTATTATTATATTGAGCTTTGTGAGCCTGCTAAACCAGGTTGGATTTGTTTGGTTTTGTCAACTCTAAACCTACTCTGCAACTCTGAGATTGTTCATCTTGCTTCATGCTGCAGGTCACAGATGTTCGTGTCTGACTTGTTGAAACACACTCACCTGATCATAAACTCCTCCCTCTTACAGCTCTTACCAGGAAGAGACTGACGTGTTCTTTCTCCTTTCTGTCACACTGACTCTCTTCTCTACTGACAAAACCAATAAACAACCAGCCATCAGTGAAGAACCAGGAGAAACACTTTACAGAAGGACTTTTGTTCAGTTTGTTTCTGAATAGACAGTAGATCTCTGTGATTCTCGTGGAGATTTGTTTCTCAGTCTGTCGTTCAGAAAGTGAAAGTAAAGTTTAGATCACTGGAGCTCAAAGAGTCAAAATGGCTTCACTATCTGAAGATGATATTTCTTGTCCTGTGTGTCAGGAAATCTTCAAGAATCCTGTTGTTTTATCATGTAGTCACAGTGTCTGTAAAGAGTGTCTTCAACAGTTCTGGAGAACCAAGAAAACTCAGGAGTGTCCCGTCTGCAGGAGAAGATCCTCTAAAGATAGTCCCCCATGTAATCTTGTGTTAAAAAACTTGTGTGAGTCGTTCCTGAAGGAGAGAAATGAGAGGCGTTCATCAGGATCTGAGAAGATCTGCCGTTTACACAGTGAGAAACTCAAACTCTTCTGTCTGGAGGACAAACAGCCGCTGTGTGTAGTTTGCAGAGATTCGCAGAAACACATCAATCACACAATCAGACCCATTGATGAAGTTGTTCCATCATATAAGGTAAGAGAAATGAGTTTTAAAGTTCTGTTTAAGAAGAAATCAGGATGATGGCAAATACTTTAGCACTGCATTATATGATCATATCACTGTATTGTCTTCTCTTTCACTGTAATCTGGTGTTTTATGTATTTTTATTTTGTTTAATTCTAGGAGGAGCTGAATACAGCACTGAAATCATTACAGGAGAAACTTAAGTGCAATAAAATATTAAAAGGAAAGTTTGAGAAAACAGCTGAACACATGAAGGTGAGGAAACAGAATGGAGAGTGATTTGGATTCCAGCTGTAGGATCACTATATACAGTTGTGATCTGATATATTTCATATAATGGATTAGTTGATCTCAGATGTGAATGATGTGATCGTGTCGATGTGTGTCGATGGAGACGATTGAAGTGAATGTGGTTTGATTTCAGTCTCAAGCTGAGCACACAGAGCGTCAGATTAAACAGCAGTTTGAGAAGCTTCATCAGTTTCTCAGAGATGAAGAAGAAGCTACAATCACTGCACTGAGGGAGGAAGAGGAGCAGAAGAAGCAGATGATGAAGGAGAAGCTGGAGGAGATGAACAGACACATATCAGCTCTTTCACACACAATCAAAGACATGGAGGAGATGATGAAAGCCAGTGATGTCTGCTTTCTAAAGGTCTGATTTCAGATGATTGATTGATTGATTGATGATTGATTTAGTTGTTGATGATCAATGGTGTGTTTGTTCTGCAGGAGTTTCCAGTCTCAATGGAAAGGTGAGTGATCTGCTGGTGTCTCTGGTCTCTCTGCTTCTGATCCAAAGCCACTGCAGTTCTGACTCCTGAATGTTCTTCCAGAGTCCAGATCTCACAGCCGGATCCACAGACGCCTTCTGGAGCTTTGATTGATGTGCCACGTTACTTGGGCAACCTGCCGTTCAGAGTCTGGAAGAAGATGCAGGACATCGTCCAGAACAGTGAGTCTGAAGAGTTCTCCTAAAAAAGAGTTTTCTCTTAAAACCTATTCCCAAAGCTGCTGAGACAAACTTTTACTCAGGAATAGAGAGAAGTCTTTAGTTGAGAGTAAGGGACATCGTCCAGAACAGTGAGTCTGACTGCAGAAGATCTCAGCTCTTATACACACACACTGGAAATCATGATGATGAAGATGAGGCCATATTGACAGATTTCAGCATTATGAAACAGATCATCTACTGCACCAAAAGCAGCAACTCACTTTTACAAATAATCAATCCCACAATAGTTTTTTTTTTCATTAAATTGTATGTGTTTTTGTATTTTTTAAAATAGTTTTAGTTTGTCATTTTAATACTTCATGTTAATTTATTTTATTTAGAGTAGTTGCCAAAACAACTTTTATAATCATTTAAATGTCAACTTCAATAAATTTTCTATTTATATTTATTATTATTTAATTTAATTTAATTTAAACTTTATTTTATTGTTTAAACTTTATTTACGGAATAATTAAATAACCAACTAAATATTTTTAAATATTTTTTAAATATTTTAATTTTAGTTTTTGTTAATATCAGCAAGCTTATTATTATTACAGTGTTATTTCATTGCATTATTGTTAAAGGAACCGTATGTAGGATTGTGGCCAAAACTGGTACTGCAATCACTTTCAAAATACTGTAGAACGGTGTATCCCCTCCCGCTCCCCCCTGACTCGAGGTTGCCAGCTAAGCTGCAGGAGTAGGCTGAGGCTGCTACAAGGAGCTTCCAATGCCAAGTGACGAGTCCTACACAGTAATTTTTTTTCTTCTGTTAATTATGTTTATGCTTCACGAGAGATGTTTTGCAAAGTAATTATGTATCGCAAAAATGTACTAATGGCGATTAGCGAAATACTTCGTAAAGATGTACTGTAATACCACAATTCAGTCGGAACATAGATTGTTTTCATACCCTGCTAGTGGTGCGATATAAAGCTTTTTATGAACGCGTTTAGCACGCAACCGTGGAAAATCCACTGTGTACGGAAGCAAAGTTAGCCAAACATAGATGAATCTTACCTGTCCAGGAGAAATTTAGCAACGATGGCGTCTGTCTTCAAATTCTTCTCCATCATTCAAAGGCATCTCCTATACAAATCTTTGTGTTATTTCGGACTTTGTCTCGACGTATTTCGGATTCATAACGAGGCTTTTATGTTTCGTAAGGTTATACATGTTTTATCCGACACATTCTTAGCTGCAGCTGAGCTGGCAACCCGTCTCACGAAACTCTACTGACTTCGTGATTGGTAGATAGCTGGAGGGTGGAGCCTCAGACCAAAACACAAAATGACAACAATAACATCAGTTGTGGGCTGCAACTCTCACTTTTAAATGACAATATCCTGGCCGGACCACTGTTGTCAGTGATATAAGTATTTGAAATGAACATGATTTCTTAATGTCTAGTGACATGTCAGGGCCATTTTATGATTAACTGAAATAAATTTCTTACATACAGTTCCTTTAAATAATATCTACAGTTTTTTTTTTTTTTTTAATAAATAGGCTAAGTTCACTGAGAAAAATTATATAGATAATTTTTTTTACAGTTTATATATTATTATAGTTTATCTCGGTTGAATATGAAATCACTGTGTAAAGTTCTGTTCAAAGGTAAGATTTTGTATTAAAATGATCTTCTGACTATAACTGGATATAAATGAGAGTAAATGAAAGTGTTTTGAGTTTGTGTCTGTCAGTGTTTGTGATTGAACTCTCAGTATTGATAAATCAGACAGAGAATGACTGACAGTGATGAGAGGAAAATGTCTGATGTGTTTGATCAACAGGACGAGTGTCATAATTCATAATCATCTGTGTTGGGTTCAGTCTTGATCATTATATGAACATCAGAATAACAGCAGCATCTGTTGATTGTGTCTCATCAGCTCCTGTCATTCTGGATCCAAACACGGCTCATCCAGCTCTCCTTCTGTCTGATGATCTGACCAGTGTGAGAGTCAGCGGAGATCAACCTGTTCCTGATAATCCAGAGAGATTTGACTGTATTCCCTGTGTTCTGGGTTCAGAGGGTTTTAACTCAGGAACACACTGCTGGGATGTGGAGGTTAAAGAGAGTTCAGTCTGGAGACTTGGAGTAACTACAGCATCAAACCAGAGGAAGGGACGTGATTTCTATAAGACTGATGTCTGGTTTGTAGAGTATCGTCAGAAAGGATGGTATTTAATTTCAGGTTTTCGTGTTAAAGAGGAGCTTGATCGTGTGAGAGTGAATCTGGACTATGACAGAGGAACGGTGTCATTCTCTGATCCTGTAACTAACACACATCTACACACATTCACAACCTCCTTCACTCACACACTCTTACCATTCTTCTGTTGTGATTTTTATTCTTTTTCCTCTCTGAGGATCTTATCGATCAATAGTCAGTAATCTGTAGGTCTGGATCTTCCTGCTTTCATCTTTCATGTTTCAATATTTAATCCAGATCACATCAGTAAGAGACTGTTGATCTGAACATCAGACCAGAAAACAACTACATTTATTTATCTTTACAAATAAACAATTATCAAAACACGTGATGAAGGGTTCAAATAAATCATCTTAATCTCATTTGACCAATGAGAAACAGTGATGTCACAAATCCCTGTCCAGAACACCCTAGCAACAACATAGCAACCACTCAGAACACCCTAGCAACAACATAGCAACCACCTAGCAACTACTCATCACACCCTAGCAACCGTGTATCAGTGCTTTTAGTGATCTGTGTTCGTGTGTCTAAGAGAAACAGCAGTGACTCAAAATCGTTCACACTTTAAAACCACTTCAAACTGCCTTCAGACCCCGTTTACACAAAGGGAAAACGCAGATATTTCCCTGCGGTTTGGCCTCTCATTTACACGAAAACCCTGTTTTTATCACAGAAAACGATTATTTCTAAAAACTCCGGCCAAAGTGGATAAATTTGAAAACGCCGTTTTCACGTTGTAGTGTGGACTGTGAAAACGGAGGCTTTTGGAAACGATGACGCATATTTAGTCATGTGACGCATATTGTACCAATAGATATGTAATTGTGCCAGTATGTGCCTGTGCTTTTCACTGTCACACTGCTGCTAAAGAGATTTACCTTTTACACTCTTCAAATTGCAGTCCTAAAATGATGACAGAAAATTTACTTTTGCTGTCCTGAAAAAAACATGACGACAACTGCTTTTCAGATAAAATATGAATGAGCGCGATATAGACGCGTCAGTGGATGATGAGATATTTCCGTAAATTATCCCGCCAGAAGAATTGCGTGAAAACTTATTACGTCTGTATAATTTTGGAGGCTTTACGCATGAGAATTTGATGTTTTCCCACGTTTCAGTGTGGATGAGAAACTTTTGGAAAACGCTTGGAAACGCTAGTGTGGACGGAGAGCGTTTCAAAATGAAAACTCCGTTTTCAAATGTATCCGGATTAATGTAAACGTAGCCTCAGAGTCTGTTTCACAAATAATTTTAATAATCGCTTCTATAAAGTAACAATATGTGAGTTCATGATTTCAGTCTCATTTTCAGAATAAAACATTAAACATTTTTTCATTATAATTTTGTTTTAAATTGTGGTTTTTCATTTTTTTTTTTTTTTTTTTTCGCTTCCATTGTCCTCATTGGTAAGTCGTTTTGGGGTGTTAGTCAAAACACAGGGTCTGATCAGTTTCGTCCAAAGAGTTTAATGTCTCTTAGCATAGAAGTCATTTCCAACAAAGATGCACACAACACAGCTGTACACAGGCTTTACAGGTTTTCAGAAAAGTATTTGTTGAGCTTATATGTGAGTGTGTGGTCTACAATACAAAATGAATAACTGTGGGTCAGTGAAGCACATTCAGAAAAAGAGTCTTGAACTGATTTCTGAAGATGATGAGAGTCTCAACAGATCATCTGGAGGTCGACAGAGAGGAACAGAGATGGTGAAGGGTCTGGAAATACACTTTCTGCTTCAATGTGAAGGAAAAACAAGGCATTGCTCTTTCCATCTGAGCAGATATTAAAATGAGGCGTGATGTTGATTCAAACCATCAGATGTTGATTATCCCCTGGACACTAAACTGATTCACTGAACCGCTTCCTGGACGATCAGATCCACCATCACCAGATCCCTGTGAAACACACATTCACACAACAGCAGACACTGATTCAGATCTTAAATATGTATATGCTTCAATGAATCAGTTCATTTATCAGTTTGATTCACTCACCTGTTGTCGTAACTGTGCTTTCCTCTGAAAACATCTAAAAACAGAATCCGATTACTTCATATTATATTCAAAGGAGTTCCTTAAAGTGAATGAATGAAAATGTGATTGAAAACAGCTGTTGTGAGCTACTGTATAAGATGTAATGACTGTAGAATCATGTTAGAGAGATCAGCCTCGACTCACCTGAAGATCCTTTTACGCAGCAAGAAACAGATCAAGAGCAGAAAAGCAATGAAGATCAGGACATAAATCCACCACAGCTGATCTGTAGATGTGAGAGACAATAAAATCAACTGATTGACTGAATACATAAACTGATGAAAACAGCTGATCAATAGAAATGATAAATATTGAAACACAGAAGCATATGAGTTTACCTGAGTGCTGGAGATCTGGAGTCACTTCATTCATGAGATTTTTGCAAACACAAATATGAGAGAAAAGATTGAGTGTGAATGAGATGTTTAGTGTTTTATTAGTGAATAATCAGCTGAAACTCACCTGAGTTTGGAGTCACTGCAGTTTGATTCCTCACTGAAAAACACATTCACAATCATCATCATTACCTTGAAGATTCACTGAAGATTCAGTTCAACACAGAGTTTACTAAAGTGATGCTCTCACCTCTGAAGATGGTGCTCAGACTGAACTGTGATGGAAGAAAGATTCATTAGAGCAGCATTAATAGTGTTCATGAAATATTAAAATGATTTAAGAGTTAATCATAATATAAAAAAATATAATAATTTCCATGTTTACTTATGAAAACCAGTTCTGGAGGTAATGCATTACAAATAATGTAATCAGATTACTTTTTTCATGTAACTAGAAAAGTACTGATTGCTTTTAAATTTACAAAGAAATATTTTTCAAACAAGCAACTCCAGTTACTTTGATTTCAGTGTATTGACTGACTCTTCTGTCTCCATGTTGAGTGAAATCAGGAGTAAGTGAAGACACAGACACTTCCTTCAGTCTGCGGCTTATTTGTTTCACGTCCGGTGTGAACGGATCTTTAAAGTTGCCAAAGATATAACCATTAGGTTTTGTTATTTAAAAAACAACTAAGCAAGCACAGCTCAGGTGACAAAAAGTAATGCATTACTTTCCCTAAAAAGTAATGCAATTACTTTTTAATGAAGTAATGCAATATTCCAATGCATTATTTTGAAAGTAACTTTCATCAACACTGGTGAAACACAAATACTGATAGAGAAATCATTTACTCCTGAAGTACTGCAGTAGATCTCGTGACGAAGTTGATCCACACAGTGAGACGTAACCAGACGATCAGATGAGACAGAAATCACAGGATCAATCAGTTTGTGAGGAGCTGATGGAAGTGCTATCAGATGATCATCCTGATCAAATAAAGCATTATTATGAGTTTAATTGTGAATAATGGTATAGTTTGAGAGGACAGAAACACTCTCACCTGTGAGAACCAGAGCTGTTCGCAGTCAGACTGATGGAGGAGAGTGAATCTATCAGCAGGAACTCTGAACTCAAACCCGTCTGTGATCTGAATCTCTGCACACGTCACATTCACACTGCTCTCCATCATACAGCACTGACAGACAAACAGAGCGATATCTGTGTCAAATAAGCATATTGATGCATGATGCAAAAAACTCCAAGAAAACATAGTTATTGCAATGCATTCAGCACTTGGTGTTTTTACAATCTGCACCATCATCTGATTCAAAAGACCAGCAAACACATTCAAAGATGGCTGCTTTTGTGTTCCGCAGAAGAATGTGATGAGGGTGAGAAAATGGTAGATAAAAAAAATGCAAATGATCATGCAAAGGCAAAAGAATCTCATGCAAACTTTTTTTGTGTCAGGTTTTATTTTTAACCGTGAATCCCCCATTTAGAAGCTGAATTGAATCAGCTGTACATGTGAAACTAAAGCACACAAACACGTGGCGAGTTTCATAGGGCACTCAAACTGTACACAAACTGTTATCTTCTGATCATAAGCGATCTGTATCTTTTCGAACTGTGAAACTGAGAAAACAATACTTAGAGAGTTACATCACTCCGGCAGAAAGATAAAAATCACTGAGTCAGTGTGAAAACGTGTCCTTCCGGCATCTTTACGCCGCAAGTTCAAGATAAAGCACAAAACACAAAACATTAATAAACTTTTAATCACTTTTAATTATGAACTACTTCACGTTGAGGGGAAACATCAGACGTAGCTACATATTTAAGAGTAACATAATTCATACCTGTAGAAAGAGGCTTGGACGTCCTCACAGTCTCAGCTCATCACTGTCTTTTAGACACAATGGTGTCTTAGTTCCGGGTTCAGCTGCTGCTTTCCTCAAACACACAGAAACAAGCACAGGATGGGTTTCCACTTATAACCTTGCAGATGTAATGACCGATGCATTAGTTTAACACAGCAGGGATTGGTATTCACTATGCATTCATTCATTTAATACAGCATTTAATGTAGAAAACAAAACAAAGGAAAGGCGGGAGCAGCTGAAAATGGAGTCATGGAGTCACGTGGGTTTCTTGCTTGCATGACCAAAGACCCACGACTTCCAGACGACTCTGGCCGATTAGATCATGAACCGGAAGCAGCTTTATCAGATTTTGAAACTCCATTAGGAGCCTTTTGAGGCTTTCAGGGGCAACTGATTTAGAATTTGTTGCATGGGTCTTTTAGGTGAAGTATGTTTTAGTTGTTGTAAATACTGTTTAACTTATTAGTATTAAATATATATTAAGTGACATGTTTTCAGTTAATTTGTTTGCAACAGTTAATTTTTTTTTTGTGTGTTTCAATTAAGTTTGTCTGAAATCTGTTTTGTTAGGTGCCTTTGTGCACAAACGCAATATCTATCTATCTATCTATCTATCTATCTATCTATCTATCTATCTATCTATCTATCTATCTATATATATATATATATATATACACAGTATATATTGTATATGCTGCAATATATATATATATATATATATATATATATATATATATATATATATACAGTGAAAAAGTGTGGGCTTGGATTTTGTTTTCCCTTTATAAAAAAACCTTAATTTAAAAACTGCATGACAAGGAACCATATTTATGGAACAGTTCTTGTCGGATTTCTTTGGTGATTTAAAATATGAAATTTAAGCTTGGTGAACAGATTTGGAGAATTTGATGTTTCCCCATTCAAAGAGATAGGAGCTGCAACTGCATGCCCGAGAAGTGTTTCAAAGATGGCCGCCGAGTGACATGACTTGCTTTAAAGGGACTTTGATAATATCCACAATAGGCAAATCCACACATGAAGGGCAGGAAAACACACACCAAAATAACCTTGTGATCGAACAAACAACTCTGAACTGAATAGAACTGATAAAGGGTTGATAATGATACACAAACTGGTGATTAACTAATAATGACTTAATTAACTAATAAATACTAACATACTACATATATGTTAGTAATATATGTAGTTTAGATTTGTTTGTAAAACAATATAAATGCATAATATAATCATATAAATAACTATTTTTAAATACACAATTATTAAAAACATACACATTTCTGAGCGATTATAAAAAAAATATTATCTAGTAAAGCTACACAATCTGAACAATTATAGATTTAAGCACTGTATTAGTAGTTAGTTAGTGTGCTACACTCTGAGAAAAGTCTGTAAAATAGTTAATATGAAGGGATGTTCTGTAAATATTTTTATATTTTGTGTTTTTGGATTACAGGGTTACAACAGACAATGGACCATGTCTGAATAATAATCTTTTCCATTTTTCTAGATATTTTTCTTACAGTGTGGGCCTACATCAACAATGGCAAGTACAAGCTACTTACAAAGTGCATCATAAATGAACAATTATTAATTCACTAAATTATTATTATTATTATTAAATAAAGAATTGCAAATAGAAGCTAAGTTTATTGGCGTGATGTGTGTACTACTAGGCATCTTTGGTTTTCTCTTTTTTTAATTTAAATGGTAAATGTGCCTTTTCATCATTTAAGTCCCTTATCAAAAGTTGCCAAATAAATGATAAACATAGCAAAATTTGTTGCTAGGTGCTTTTGGAACATGGCCTATCATAAACAAGAGTCCTGTTTTTCTGACAATCTGCACGATTGCAATAAACAACAAGTTACTGAGTAACTTTCAGACATGAAATTCAGTTTTGCTCTGTCAAAAAGAAAGCAACAAACAGCAGAATATTTGCCTCTGCAACTACAAATAATTCAATCAGGCTAGAAGTACAGTTGTTTGCAAAGCTTAATGTATTAGCATTTTAAATAAATAGGTTGATTTTTAAGGATTCAAGTCACTCGTTAAGACTTGCTGCCACCTACTGCTGGTTGTAGCTTCATATTTAAACAAGTAGCTTATTTTTGCAATCATTTAATAATTCTACATTAAAATGTTACATTTATTTTAAACAACACAATTCATGCAAAATCCATCTGTTGATTTGGTTTATAGTGCTTTAATTTGATTGTTAATAGCCAACATGTCTTTTGATTTGGATTACATTTACGAAACTCACATAACCTGTTTTGCTCAGTGTTAATTCAGGAAAGTGACTGCGTTAGAAAACTGATGGATATGAAGCTGTATATGTGACGACAACATTCAAAAGCATAAATTTTCAAATGGCGCAGGATGTTAGAATTGTCTTGATGCCATAATATAATATAATATAATATAATATAATATAATATAATATAATATAATATAATATAATATAATATAATATAATAATATTTCCAAAAACCTGCAGTACTCAAACAAGAAAAAGTGTGTACGTCTGCTCTGAGCGATCAGACACTCTATAAATGAGGCCCTCTATGTTTCTCTGAGGACTCACCTGTAGTGAATGATCAGTTTGAGAGCAGATCTTCCTCTTCACCTCCTCTTACTCTCTCTCATATTCCTCTCTCCACTCCACTCGTCTTCTCTTCAGTTCATCTTCATGCTGTTCTTCAAGGAGTTTCAGTTTGTCTTCAAGAGTCTTCTGTTGATCTTCTCTTTTCTCTCCTTAAGTTGTTCTAGTCTCTCTCTTTCTTTCTGATTATTCCCTCCATTTCCCTCTGCAGTCTCTGAATCTTTCTTTCTTTTCCTCTAGTTTCTGTTTATCCAATTCCTCTCATTCTCTCTTAATCTTCTCTTTCATCTTTTCCTCACTCTCTTCTTTCTCTTTCATTAGCGTTTTATATCGTTCTTCTCTTTCAGTAAACTTCATGATTCTGTCTTCCATTCCCTATTCTGTTCATCAGTTTGTCTATTTCGGTCTGTAGCTTTTCTTTTTCTTTCTTTATAGTCTTTAGTTCTTCCCTTATTTCATTTTAAACTCCTCTTTCACACTTTTCCTCTTCTCTTTCTCTCTTTGTCCTGATTCTGTTCTTCCTCTGTCATTATCTTCAGTATTTTCTTCATCAGTTCTTCAGGATCTTCATCTTCTTCTTTGTGTTTCTTCATCAGTTCTTCTCTTTCTCTGTTTATTTTCTCCATCAGGATCTTCATCTTGTTTTCTTCTACTTTATTTTTAGATTGAATATCTTCTTTCTTTCCTTCCTTTCCTTTTCTTTCTTTCTTTCTTTCTTTCTTTCTTTCTTTCTTTCTTTCTTTCTTTCTTTCTTTCTTTCTTTCGTTTCAGTATCTGATTATATCACTTTCTCTCTCATTAATCTCTTTTCTCTTCTCATTCTCTGTTTCATTATTCTGTCATTTATTCTCTATTCTGTTTATCAGTTTGTCTATTTCTGTTTTTCTTTCTTTACAGTTGTTTTCATCATTTTATCTTTAAGCTTCTCTTCTCTTGATCTGTTCCTTCATTTCTCTTTTATTATTGTTCTTCCTCTTCCTAAGATTGTGTTTCCAGTTGCACTTTTCCCGACTCCAGTTTTTCCCAGCAGAACAATCCTCAGATCATCTTCACTCTCTGGTGAACCTCTAAGAGAGAAAATGCATTAGATTTGAAGATAAGAATATTTTCTCCCAAATTTGATTCTGTGATATAATTATATATATTATAATATAAAAACTGGCTTTCTTAATTTTACTTAATGCAACTCTGAAAACTAGAGAAAATTGGCCCTGGACTGTTCAGATTCCTGCAGTAAATGAGGTATGATCATATATCTGACCGTTCATCGTTGACTCCTCATCAGATTCAAGATCCCTGAGAGAAACACATTGACTTAGATAACATGTGTGCACTTACACTTATTATGATAGTTTTGTTTTATAAGAATCCTAATTTGTGACCCTGGACCACAAAACCAGTCATAAGGTTAAATTTTACAAAACTGAGATGTATACATCATATGAAAGCTCAATGATGTATGATTTGTTTCAAATAGATGTATGATCTATTTGAAAATCTGGAATCTGAGGGTGCAACAAAATCAAAATACTGAGAAAATCACCTTTAAAGTTGTCCAAATTAAGTACTTAACAATGCATATTACTAATCAAACATTACATTTTGATATATTTATAGTAGGAATTTTACAAAAAATCTTCATGGAACATGATCTTTACTTAATTTCCTAATGATTTTTGGCATAAAAGAACATCAAAAATTTTGACCCATACAATGTATTTTTGGCTACTGCTACAAATATACTCCAGCGACTTAAGACTGGTTTTGTGCTCCAGGGTCACATTTAGTTTTTTAAATTAAGAATCAAATACTCATGACTTACCTGAGGATCTTTATACGTGTTATGAAACAGATTAACATGATCACGAGGGAAATTATGACAGAAAGCCCCAGAGACTGATCTATACAAGTGAGAAATAAAATAATTAAATCAGCTGATTGGTGCAAAAAAAAAAAAAAAAAAAAAAAAAGCTTAGAGTAATATATTTGATAATAATGTGACCTTTATAAGGTCTCTGCTCTGCTCACACTCACCATTGTGTGTCTGATTCAGTATTTCATCGGAACACTGGTATATTTTCTGCTGTTCTGATTTAGGAAACCATTCACACTCCTGTTTCTTCTGATGTATATTTTTATCCAAGCATTCGTTTCTGCAGATGATGGTGATCACTGTGTCAATCTGCTTAGATCCAGTTTTTCTGTCTTTCTTCACATTAATCTCATTTTCAACTGGAGTCTTTCTTGAAACTGCAACAGAAACATCAAATCACTCAACATGACGTTTATTTAAACCTCATTAACAATTTTCTCATATTGTTACGCCAGGCCAGCAGAGGGAGTCCTTGCTTCTCTTTTACGGTCTCTGCTCTCTCTGCTGCTTCGCTGGTTACTTCCTGTGTGGCAGCCATTTTAAGGAAGTCCATGCCAAACAGAGACTGTGAAGTATTGTTTTGCTCCTGCGGACTCTATTGAGTGTTTTCCTTGTTGTTTTCCCTAGCCTTAGTTCTGGGGTCCGTTCTTCGTACCTCGCTTACTACATCCAAGATCAAATGACACATCCAAGATCAAATCATCACGCTAACTATGTGCTCGCTATTCCGGTTCTCCGAACACACCTGTTGTTTATGATTAGTATAGCTGGATGAAGTTATTTGAGATCACTGGGTGGCTTAAAAGGGGCTACGTATCGATAGTAGAAACATTGATCGGCAACTCTTTGATTGGTCGGCGAACATGACGAAGGAGCACGCTCAGTATTTTTCTGCAGCAGAGCAAGAACTCTTGATTGAGGGATTTCAGGAGTTTCAGAGTTTAATTAAAACGCAAGGGAATACTGCAAAGGCTGGAAACCAAGGAGAGAGGGCTGGCAAAAAGTAGTGAACAAATTAAATGCGTTAATGCTGCCCATGTTACATGTTTTTTCCTTGATATGTTATTTTATTTATATTTTTATTTTTTATACACTACCGTTCAAAAGTTTGGGGTCAGTAAGACTTGTAATAGTCTTTAAAGAAGTCTCTTATGCTCATCAAGGCTGCATTTATTTGATTAAAAATACAGAAAAAACAGTAATATTGCAAAATGTTTTTACAATATAAAATAATGTTTTTTATTTTAACATACTTTAAAATAGAATTTATTCCTGTGATGAAAAGCTGAATTTTTATCAGCTGTTACTCCAGTCTTAAGTGTCCCATGATCCTCCAGAAATCATTCTAATATGCTGATTTATTATTAGAATGATCAATGTTGGATAATGTCAACAGTTGTGCTGCCAAATATTTTTTGGAACCTGTGATTTTTTCCCCCCAGGATTTTTTCATGAATAACAAGTTTAAAAAGTACAGTGTTTATTCAATATATATATATATATATATATATATATATATATATAAAACAATGTAAATTATTTATTATTAACTTTTAATAAATTTTTAATTATTAACTTAATACATCCTTGGTGAATAAAAGTATTAATTTCTTAAAAAAAAAAAAAAAACAATAAAAATGTACTGACCCCAAACTTTTGAACGGTAGTATATATATATACACTTTCTTGCAAGATACTTTTCTTTTCCCACGTGAGTCAATCCGCGTCAGTCATGCTCTTTAACCAATCAGATGTGACTTCGCCAATAACCCGCCAGGAGCGCAGCCTGAATCCTGTTTATATGAAATAAACCTGCAGGTTTAAGCTTGCGCACCTGTTGCTATGACAGCAAGTCCAGGATGAGCTTCGAAGAACCGAGCGATCCAAGATCACGCAAAATCTTCAACAATCAAATCCAGCTAACTGAGTTAGCGAGGTACGAAGAACGGACCCCTGTTTTTGTTTTTCAGTCTTACACTTAGTTCTTCCTAGTTTCATTGTTTGTCACTTTGCTACTTTAGACTGCCCTCTTGGTTCTCGACTAGGGCTGTCGCGGTTAAGGAATTTCCCTTGCGGTAATTTTGAGTGGCTCAGTAGCGCGGTATGCGGTATTACCGCCATATAATTGTGTGTATGCTGTTACAATGTAAGGTCATATTCAGAAATCAATAAACCGAAACCAAATCGCGTTGATATATGAAGTGAAGTAAACAGTACTTACATAGAAACCTAGCCAGTAAGAAATGCAAATTTTGAAGAAAAATGTCAGAAATACTTAGAGGCTTTGCATCTGAAATCTTCGTGTATATAACAGTTAGCGCGCGCCCTCGAGTCTGACTGGACAAGAGACTTTCTGTCAGTATTTCACCTGCGTGTTCTAGGCGAGCTGTCAGTCAGTGCAGTTTCATTTTTACGCCACAAGATGGAGGCAAGAGACTATCTTTGAGTAAGTCTTTAATCCGTTCATTCAACTGTACGTTCAAAAACGCTTATTTATTCAAAGAGAGACGTAATGAAACACGATGTTAAAATCATTTTAACTTTAATCGCCACTTTTAAAGGCTCAGCTGACCAGCAGAGCACCGATGTTAAGACAGATTTCACTTTCCTTGGACATGACAAGCTAGTTTCACATACATGCATGACTCGATCTGAAAGACAGACGCAGGTAATCGCACATGGTCAGTCGATCTCTCTCTCATTCGCTGTCTGTTTAGGCTTGTTAAGTGCATATCTACTGAGCCTCATAATAAATACATTATGTTATCATTACTAACTTATTACTAATTTAATATTCAGTGCACAGGCATTAAGTGAGAAGGGCAAATCCTTAGGAAAAAAGAAAACAGGCAAATATCGCGGTTGCTGCGGTTGTTGCATTCCTCTGCGGTTATGCACGTCAATAGCGCGGTATTACGATATTGCGGTTATCGCGACAGCCCTATTCTCGACCCCTGCCTGCCTTTATTGGATTGCGCTTTTTGTCTTGCCCTGTTTGTTCGTTTGCTGGTGTTCGACCCTAGTTGCCCTGACTATGATCTTTACAATAAAGCCTGCATTTGGATCTATTGACGCTGTCATCGAGTCCCGTTTGTTACAGAATACTTCGCCAAACCCGGATCCAGCGGCTTTATTTCACCACTAGCATCACAACATGGACCCAGTCGACCAGCTTCTGCTCCTCCGACAAGGAGATCATCCCATTGAGGAATATACGAAAAGGAAGTTTTACCTACATTGTGTGTTTAAATGTGTTGCAACTTGCTTGATCAACTTAATATATAAATCTAGACGTCAAGTGCATTGAATAATACTTTGTTACCTTACTTAAGTAGAAATGTTGGGTATCTATACTTTACTGGAGTAATTATTTTTCAGCCGGCTTTTTACTTTCTACTCCTTACATTTTAAAAATTACTTCTCATTACTCATATTTCTTTTCGTCTTGTTTTCATTCATGTCATCGTTCAAAAAAGAAAAAGCCTATCCAGATAAATCGCACCATCCATGTTTCCTTGTGACGATATCCTACTAATACTAGTCGGTTAATATCTGGATTTTAAGCAATGCTTTCTTTCTTTTTAAATGTTAAGTTGTAATTAATTTTAATCGGAGAAAAATGTTAATTCAGTAAGAGCCTGATTAAGGATAAATATCAGTGCCTTACATAAATAAGGTGTTTACTTCTTAAATGGACAGTTCACCCAAAAATAAAAACTGTCATTATTTACTCAACATCATGTAATTCCAATCCTGTATGAACTACTTCTTTCTTACTTTAAGAAATTCAAACATTTTGTCTATTGAGTAGAAATCAAGGGTAAACAAATACGTTTGGTTACATTCTACAAAATATATTTTGTGTTCTACAAAAGTAAGTCTGTTTGACTTTGTGTTTTATTTTTTTACTTAATTTATTAGCAATAAATGTCCTGCATTCTAGCTCAAAATCAGTGCTTTACTGCATGCATTTCTATGTGACAAAAATGCATTAGTAATTTGTACACATATACTTTTATCTGACTGTAACTTTACATGTAATTAAACATAAGGTCATTAATGTTATATTAATGCAATACATATTCACTTAGTTTTCCATTGTAACCTAATTTGTGTTCATAATAAATAAAACTAAGCAGAAAAACAAACAAGAATGTCATTTCACAACAATAAAACAACTTACAATCAACAATGCTGACCATGCTGTGTCTCCTCCTCATTTGTTTCATGATAAACATCCCACCGTTCTCCAACATCATGGTTTCAATCTTCTGCAGTAGTTCTTGGACTTGACCTTTCATCTTCTTCTTCTTCGTATTGAAACAGTGGATCTTTCCTCCACATTCAGTCACCAGTCGCTGGAGATCCTCATGATCTTGGTGTTTGATTTGTTCATTTCTTGTTCCATCCAGATCATCTTTGAGTGTGAACAGAATCATGATGTACTGCTGAACTTCAGGACCAAATAAACACTGAATATAATCCAGGATCTCTTCCTCATTTTGCACAGGGTTCTCTAGAGGAAAGGTGATCAGAACTGCACTGAGACCTGCTGAACATCTCGAAATAAGCTGCTCTTTCATCTTCTCCAGCTGTTCTTTATTCAGATCTGGATCCAGTAGATCTGGACAATCAATCACAGCAACCTGCTTCCCTCTGATCTGTGTTTGACCCTCACAAACTTCAGCTTCATGCTCTTTGAACAAGTTTTCTCCCAGTATGGTGTTTCCAGATGAGCTTTTCTCAGAACCGTTTCTGCCCATAAGGAGAATCCGGATCACTGGATAAAGATGTTGATCTTGACTGAAGTTGATCTCTGTCATCTCTTTCAGATAGTTCTATCAAGAAGAGTAAGATCAAAGTGTTAACCAGAAAAAAAAAATCAGGCTGTGCATCAAAACAAGTAGAATCTTTGGTGTTTTTAGATTAATTCAGGTTTGCTGGTGGATGTTGTTGGTGGTTGCAGAAGTTAAAATTGTGGATAATGTGTTGACAGTGTTATCCTGGTGCATTTGCTAAAAACACACACACACACAAAAAAAACTGCTTTACTGAATATTTTTTACAGCTTAACCCAGCCCTAAGACTAAACCTGCCCCTTACAGAAAACCTGCTTGTATTTACTTTTTTTATTTATTTTTTTCCCCTAGTGGGGACTGCATGCCGTTCCCCACAATGTCAATAATTTCAGGTTTTACTATGCTTCTGGGGACATTTGGTCACGAAATGTAGCATAAACGAGTACACACACACTCTAGCAGTCACAAATTGGGTCCTTGGCCTTCTGTCCGCTCGCCACCAGATGTCGCTCTCTCAGTTCATTGACTCTCACACACAGACTGTTACAGTGGGTACGGAAAGTATTCAGACCCCCTTAAAACGTTTCACTCTTTGTTGTATTGCAGCCATTTGCTGAAATCATTTATTTTTTCCTCATTAGTGATGGGGACGAGACCGCATATGCCGAGTCAAGACAGAGTCTTTGAGGAGTTGAGACCGCATCTTTGTCTAAAATTACGAGTCCTCCTCCTTCCTATGAAGGTCGAGACCGAGTCAAGACCGAGTATTTTTGCTTTCAAGTCCGAGACGAGACCGAGTAAGCAAAAGATGGTCTCGAGACCGGACTCGAGTACTACAACACTACACAGCACCCCATATTGACAGAAAAACGCAGAATTGTTGACATTTTTGCAAATTTATTTAAAAAAGAAAAACTGAAATATCACATGGTCCTAAGTATTCTTAGTGGCCTCATATTGGCGGCAACTTGAAGAGTGTGCATCCTGAGCACAGAGAAATGGCTGACAGGATAGGAAAGTTTGTTTTACTGACGCTTGTTTGTCTCGCACCCGAAGCTAAAGCGATGTATAGGTATGTCTCTCCAGCTCCTTTGATGTGGCCTGTTTCACACATCCTCTGTCTGCAGTCTGATGCGTTACATATGCGGTGCAGTAACAGCACAGACTCATCTTGTTTTCACACAGGACGCGTTTGCAGACAGTTTCTGATCCGCGGTTCTTTACCAGAAACATGACATTTATCCGTTACTTTGATTCATCCATACATGCTTTTTCAGCATTGTGATCATCATTTATCACAGTACAGTAATGCAATCGTCCATAGATATTTTCACGTTTAAACTCAATGAATATAAACAACGTATTATCAGTGGTGTCTAAAGTATTCACATTCATTACTCAATTAAAAGTATAGATACCAGGATTTAAAAAGACTTTTGTAGAAGCTGAAGGGGGGGGGGGGGGGGGGTGCCAGCACGCGCGTCAGATGGACGTAACAGACATTGTCAAGGACTTCGCGCAGAAAAATGCTAGGAGAAAGAGGCGCTTTGGAGGATTTTAAAGGTAATATATATTATCTTTATTGAATGTTAAACGTTTTGAATCTTTGTTGTATACTGCAGATAGAAAATTGCTAATTGCTGTTTTATTTTTGGTGTTTCTTTTATTCTTTTTTTTGTGTGTGTGAAAAGTTCTTAATAAATTAATACGAAACATGGTAAAATATGACAGCATTTGACAGCCTTTATATCCAAATGCACATTTTCCCAAGATTAAAATAAACGATTCTGTGTCCGGATGATGCCTAAACTCAATACAGCAACGTAATCCAGATCCAAATGGAATAAAGCCATTAATCGGAGTTTTGTCTTGTTTAGTATTATATTATTTTATTATGTATATCCCTGGGCGCATTATGCAACGTACATTTACACCGTAAAATGAATAATGCAAAGGAGAGCAAGTAGAAAATACAATATTACTTTAATAATAATAATAATAACAATATTAATAATCGCGAAAAAAACTGACGTGAAGAGTCATAATGCACAGCCAGCACCAAATAGACAGAACGGCAAAACTCAAAACTGTACTGTATTATATGTGCTATCATTCATAATTAAATAATCGTGATGACCAGAAGCTGACACAAAGTTTTTGAAAAAATGTTTGCTATTTTTAGAGTAAAACCCCGGTATATATCATAGTATCATAGTATCTATTTTGTAAAAATAGACTTAGATTCCTGAACTTACGCATGTTAAGTACGGCCGCTGCAGTCACCGGAAAAACCGGAAAAAAAGGTTAACTAAAGAGCATAAGACGTCTTCCTGCTGGCCAGTAACGTTAACGTTATTTGGCATAGTAGCCGATTTCATTCTGTAACAAACAGATTTGTATTATGCTATTGTTTTTGATAGTGTTATACATTTCTTTCAGATATTAACGTGTTTGTCTTACCGATTGTGGTATCTTTCAGTTACAGATTGTCTATAAGCTTTTTTTTTTTTATTAATGTACAATGTTGCCAGATATTGCTACGAAAAACAAGCAATTACAAAAAGCAAGAAAAAGATATCCGAAATAAGTTCAAAGCTTGCGTTTTGTAAATAAGAGTAATATATCACTAACCCTAATGTTCAACTTTCCACTTTATAAACGTCCCAAAGTGTCACACTAAATTGAAAAAATGGGTCAAAAACACGTATAATAGATGGATCTGGCAACAGGAGGCTGCACCCGCACTTTCAAGCCCCGTTCACTGTGCTAGTTTCTCGCAGCAACATGAACTGCAAACACTCATGTGATATGAGGTGGTTTAAACTGATAAATAATAATTCATAGAGCTTGACGTTTTATTTTTGAATATTAAAAATGACCTCATAGCTGGTTACGGCCGTGATAAGAAAGTAACTTCTTTCCTATATGTTACATAATTGACAGACAGCGTTTTGTTGACAGACAGCTTTCTAATGATTCACAAATATCATATACTGTGTATTTGAGTTTTTTGTGTTTTATGAAAAAGTAGAAAATATGACCAATAGTTTAGTAGGGTAACGATATCTAAATAAACCTTAAATGAGCAATTTTGTATTGAATTTGTCTTGATTTTATATTGCATTACAGATCATGACATTAAAATGTTCTTTTTAACTTAAATAATCACTGACAAAATTTACCCCGATGTATTCTCCCCAAAGGCGCAAGTTGTGCCACGAGACTATAATTCTGAATCAGTCTATTTCAGATCCAAAGTTATTGTTCCCAGAGATGCACCACATCCTGAAATATATGTACATACTTCAATTGGAGGGATTACTGTCATGGCTTCACCATAAAGACACTTCGAGTAAAAACTGGCACAACTCACCCCACTATCCCCTATCGTCCTTATGTTCCACAATGTCATACAGGATTGAAATTACATGATGTTGAGTAAATAATGACAATTTTTATTTTTGAGTGAACTGTCCCTTTAAGAACTTTAATATGTGTTGGAAACGCCTTATTTATGTAAGGCACTAATATTTATCCTTAATCAGGCTCTTACTGAATTTACATTTTTCTCCAATTAAACTGAATTACAACTTAACACTTAAAAAGTAAGAAATCGTTGCTTTAAATCCAGATATTAACCGACTAGTATTAGTAAGATGTCATCACAGGAAAACACGGATGGCGCGATTTATCTGGATAGTTTTTTTTTTCCTTTTTGGACGATGACATGAATGAAAACAAGACGAAAAGAAATAGGAGTAATGAGTAGAAAGTACAGATAATTGATTGAAAACGTAAGGAGTAGAAGTAAAAAGTCAGCTGAAAAATAATTACTCCAGTAAAGTATAGATACCCAACATTTCTACTTAAGTAAGGTAACGAAGTATTTGTACTTAGTTACTTGCACCTCTGCGTATTATTCAATGCACTTGACGTCTAGATTTGTATATTAAGTTCCTCAAGCAAGTTGCAACACATTTAAACACACAATAGGTAAAGCTTCCTTTTCGTATTGAAATCGGGATAAAACAATCCCAAAATCGCATATAAACAATCACGTTAGCAAGGTTTTTACTATTTCTGCTTATTTTGATCAATACAAGAATCAATAAATAAATATAGGCTACTGTCATTAAAATGTGAATATAAAACATATTTTAAAATACAAAAACAAAATCTCCTAAAAAAGCACTGAAGTAGATCCCAAAATAATTTAATATAGATGTACAGAGACATTTTATTTGATATGTCCTATGTTTTTAAATAAATATGATGGTTTCATTATAAACGTGGTGATTATCTGGTAAGTTGGACAACCACCATAATAAAATATGATATTTACCATCTGAATCGAACCATGTCAACAAATAGAAAAGCGAGCCATCTATTAATTATCTTGTAAATTATTGTGGCTTTAGCCCCAACAGCTGGGGTGAGTTTTACCTGAAATACCATACTTTTACATATTCTTTTTGTTATTGAAAAACTGTTTCATTGCTTAATATTTGATATTATTGTATTATTTTATTTCCTGTTGCTGGAATTCGATGGTTGAGATGACTCTACATTTGTAAGATGGACACACCGTTATTTTCAGTTCATCAGAGAAAAGCCCTTACGAAAATTAACCATGGTTTTTTTTTTGTAGTAACCATGGTTTAACTGTGGTTTTTGAAGTAAAACCATAGTAACTACAAATGAACCATGGTTTAACTATAGTTTTTTTTTTATAGTAAAACCATAGTAACTACAAAATAAACCATGGTTTTACTATAGTAACCATGGTTTAACTATGTTTTTTGTAGTAAAACCATAGTAACTACAAAATAAACCATGGTTTTACTATAGTAACCATAGTTAAACTGTTTTTTGTTGTTGTTGTTGTAAAACCATAGTAACTACAAAATTAACCATGGTAACCCACAAAATAGCAGCCTATATGAATACACACAAATGTAAACAAATAATATGTATTTATTGATATTCATAATATTAAAGTAAGGCAAAGATAATAAATATGATATTTCATAATGTTCGAATGAGTTCAAATGTATTACATGTGACTAAGAATTCACAGAAACACGAACATCTACATACGGTATTGTCCTGACGCGGCCCCTTTAAGAAATCAGAATTTAGCGCGCCTGCAACTGTAACACGCATCATTTGAAAATAACGGTCGAAGAGGAAAAGCAGCGAGTGATTAACGGTGTTTAACTTGTTCAAATTTGATTTCAAAGACGCCAAAAATGACGAAATAGTAACATTTATCTGGTCTGTCTCCTAAACCAACAATTTTGGGTGATCTATATTTTTATGCTATTAATTTTCATTTTATAAAACATTGGAGTAGTGACTATTCTGCCACCATTTGTAGCTGTTTTAATTAATGTTGTGCTTCACGGCTTTGTAGCATCACTATACTTAAGTGCAAATAGCACACGTTGTTGGCAGAGGCTATTAACGCTAACTCCATTCACCAATGTGTGATTACAATGTGTACTTTTTTTATATATATCATTTATTTATTGTCACAGTAAAGAGTTATTTTTCTTTCCAACTTCTGGTGTCCTCTAAGTTTTATATCTACCTCCCTTACTCAAGTCTAGAACTGCTCCAGTGTAGTATTTGCATGAAAGGACAAGTGTTACATTCTCTCTCTCTCTCTCTCTCTCTCTCTCTCTCTCTCTCTCTCTCTCTCTCTCTCTCTCTCTGTGTGTGTGTGTTTGTGCTAAAGCTGTGTGCTGCATCAAGGTGATGTAAACGACAAACTGCAAGTACTATTTGTTAGTAAAATAAAAACAGTGGAAAAAGTGTACTTTAGATTACAAAAAGGGGAAAAAAGGACATGAACAGGCATCCAATTTGTTCCCATAAAGAAACCATCCGACAGAATATTTATGTCTTGTCAAAAAATCCTAAAGGATTCCAATAAGAATTTTGTACAGGATTCTTATTGGAATTTCTATCATATTTTGGAACCATTTCTATAGGAATATTCTTATAAGACATACATATTCTGTAGGATCAGTCCTAAAGGATATTTAATGGGATCTAACTGGATGCTTGTTCATGTCTTTATTGAAACTTTTATCTGAAGGTGCACTTTTCCACTGTTCTTGTTTTGCTAACAAAAAGTACTTTCAGTTTACTGTTGACATCACCCTGATGTAGACGTTGTTCACTGTATGTTGCTTTACAAAAAATCCTAAAGGATTCTGATAAGAAACTTGTACTGGATTGTTATTGGAATAGGAATTGTCTTATAGGATTTTCTTATGGGAAAAGACATAAATATTCTGTAGCATAATTTCTGCAGGATTTTAATGGGATCCTGTTTTATTTTAAAGCATCTAAAAAAAAAAAAAAAAAAAAAAAAGAATCCTAACAATATTCCACTATTCCACTATTCAAAATCCTATAGGAACGGTTCCAAAATATGATAGAAATTCTAACTGGAATCCTGTAGAGGACTCCTATTGGAATGTATATCGAGGTGAGTTAAAGTAAACTGCAAGACACTAAACTATTAGTTAGTGTTATAAAAAAGAAAAAAAGTGTAAGGTTAGGACTCTTCAAAATTCTTGAAAGATGCTTTAAAATAAAACCCATTAAAATCCTGTAGAAATTATGCTACAGGATTATTATGTCTTGTATAAGAAAATCCTATAAGATAATTCCTAATGGAATCCTTTAGGAACGGTTCCAAAATATGATAGAAATTCTAACTGGAATCCTGTTGTCACAAGGAGTCAGACTGAGACGTGCGGATCCATTTGCAGCATTTATTGAGAATCGTCAACATGCAGGAATAATCACCAGAAAACAGGAACAACGTAGGTAATCCGGGAAACAGTTCAATACTCAAGCAATGGTCGCAATGGCAGGCAGCAGGGATCAATAACGGGGTACACAGTCCAGAGTCATACACAGAGAATCCAACACAGAGATAAACGCTTAGAATTACGACCATGGGAACAATAAGACTTCGCAAGGTGGCTGTGTGTGTGAGTGGCTTAAATGCAGACAGTGTGATGAGGTGCAGCTGTGAGCAGTAATCAGTAAAGTGAGAGCAGGTGAATGCAGTGATTAGAGCAGTGGCTTGTGGGAAATGAAGTCCATGATGCGTGGTGCAAGAGTTCATAATGACAGGATAGACCAGATACGTGACACCTGTAGAGAATTCTTATTGGAATCCTATAGGATTTTTTGACAAGGGTTACTATAGTATTACTACAATATAACCATAGTAAAACCATGGTATCAGAACCATGGATTTTTAAAACCAAAAAAACACATCAAAAAACCAAACCAAAAAAACACAGTTACTACAGTCATGGTTAACTACAGTTTTACTATAGCATTACTACAATATAACCGTATAGTAAAACCATGGTATCAGAACCATGTTTTTTTTTTTTTAAAACCAAAAAAACGCACCAGAAAAACATGGTTACTATGGTCATGGTAACCATGGTTAATTTTCATAAGGGAGAACAAGCATGCATAAAGAGCACGAGTAACTCCTGGAAACACATGGACTGGTGCCACTAATGCTGCGTTCACACCGCCCAAACCGTCATGCGTCAGTTGCGGCAAGATTACATGTAAAGTCAATGGTTGAGTCCGTCAGAGGTCCGTCAGAGGCTCTGCGTTGCGTTGTGTCCGTTGGATCCGTCAACTTTTCAAGCGTTACCTGCGTTTCAAGCGTCAACGCAGCCAACGCAAGCAACGCAGAAGTTCAGCTAGTTGAACTTTTGACGGACTTAACGCACTTAACGCAGTGCGTCAACCAATCAGAGCGTCTCACTGTAGCGACGTCACCACACGTATTTTGAATGAAGCGGGAGCAGAAAAAACAACAACATACAATTCTCTGCGATTGAAGACGGCTACAAACTTATTCTAGCCGTCTGCAATCGCAGAGAATTGTATGATCCGTCCTCGTTGTTGTATAAAGACAGGAATGTAAAGGAACTTGCTTGGATGAAGATCGCTGAAGAGATCGGGTTGTCAAATCTTTTCTCAACGTAATTATTTCCCATTTCGTTAGCTAGCGAAACATGTTCATGAGAGGATTCCAAAATGTCCAGTCCCAATAGTTTGCCATGGTTTATTCAGGGGAAGTGTGCAGAAAACTAGATGCGTTGGGAGCGTTGCCTGACGTGTGCGGTGTGAACGCACCAAAAAGCAAGCGTTGCCAGCTTCAACGTACATGCGTCAAACTAGATGCGTTAGGTGCGTTGCCTGACGCAGACAAAGTGTGCGGTGTGAACGCACCATAACACTACACTAACTAGTCGAAGAAGAGAAAGAAAGCGGCGGAAGAGCGCAGACAAGCAACATTACAAATCCGTTTTTATTAA
>NC_133361.1:3072264-3091085 GCF_049309525.1 Garra rufa
ATATATATATATATATATATATATATATATATATATGACCAGCATAAACCAGCAAAGGACAATCCAGGAGCGACAATCCTTCATATATATAGCGCATGAGCACAGAGAGATTTGCGAGTGTGCAGAACACCGTTTGAGCGCGCACACACTTTTGCGCAAGAGGAGAGACACGTTTTGAGTGCGCGCACTCTAAGCGAGAGCAGCGAATATCTGAGAGCGCGTGTCCGGTTTTGTGCGAGAGCAAAGGAAATCCGCGTGCGAGCGGAGAGATTCGTGCTCGCACATGATATTAATATGCTTTCGCGCTACAATAATGCGCTCTCGACATTTGTCATTAATATAACGCCATAAGACCGCAGTTCACTGTTGTTCTACTGAAGCTCATTTGGCTCTACGCTCGTTTGACTCGAGCTTGCTGCTGAAGTAAGCGTCTCAAGTCTCCCGTTTGATGGAGTCGTAAAGAGAGAGCGGTCCCACGTCCTAATAAATGCAACTTGTTTAGAAAAAAAAAGATTCAAAATCTGTTTTGAGTGTTGTGGCCAATGGGGTGGCAAGCTTAGGTCAGTTCCACAACTGTTCTAGAGTCATATTTTTTTTTAGATCACAAAAGAAGTAAATGCGTGCACTTGTCCATTTGATAAAATGTACACTTTTTCAATCATTTTACAAACATGAAATTATCCCATACAACTCATTCCATATTCCATAGGGTTTGCTGAGAAACAAATAGAAAATGGGTCTGCTGGTCAAAGCCTAGGCTGGTTTTAGCTGTTTTTTTTTTTTTCAGCAGGGGAGTCAAAGTTAAAGTCTTGTTCTAATCTAGTCATTCATGCCTGCGGTCCGGTCAAAGTGCCCTTGGTTCGCGATTCACCTCTGTGGAGGTCTGTGGACGCCGCTGTTACACCCTTAAAGAACTGGCATTACTAATGGGGCAGTCCCTAAACGGTTATGACTAAGCTAGGCTCTTTTCACACCGTGAGCGCCTTTCACACAAAATATCCCCATAAAAGTACCACTTGGAGATATCTGGTGATGTAAACAATTTATTCTGAAGCAATATTTTTATCAGTGCTCTATCAGCATTTACATCTCAAATCTGCATATTTGAATTACCTTTATAAAGGCCTTTTTTAACTTTTTGAAATGTATGCATCACCTAGAGTGAGTTACTGAGTTATTTCAGCTGATTCCAGCAAAGGGCACCAAAAAATCTGGGTCGTGAAAAATCATCACAACAGGCTACTATTATAAATAACAATTAAAATATGTCTAAAGCAAGCATGCAGGTAAGACAATGTTTTAAATAAAAATGTTAGTTTTTTAGACCTTGCGTATGCATGTGTGTCTACGCTTATGCTAGGTATACAGAAACGCAAGTAGTTTCACAGACAAATTGTAGAAAAAATACCCAATGCTCAGTCGTGGTCGTCGGAGCAGCCAATTCATGCTTAGTTTGAGAAGAAAGGTGAGCAGTCTTAGCTAACAGTCTGAGCTGCTGCCAGCAGCAGGTAGGTGCGGCTGACTTGAAGTAGTGCATGCCGGTTAGAAATTTTGTCCGACTTGAACCGGCGCCGACGCCACGTGACGTTCACGTGTGGCATCAAAGTAACGCGAGAGCGTTTCGAGAACAGCCGGCTTGCTCAGCCAGCGCAACATTTCAGAAGGGACTGCGCCAGGCTGTGATGACGTCACAGCTTCTCATGATTGGCCACATTCACCACATGACGATGATCACGCGTGTTTCGTGCATAGCAAATCAATTTGCATGCCATTTCGTAAATAGTTTACGATCTTTTGACTGCAGTACATTTTTTCCCTTAAATTCTTTATATTGGATTTGTGCATAAGTTTATTATTGTACGTTTTTCATACAGACCACTTATAGTATTCAGCTGCATATTTAAGTAATATTTTTTTATGGAATAACTAAAATGTCACAGACATTTAATGTAATGTGGTCAACATTGATTGATGCTGAAATCTGTAGTTGCTGCTTTACTTGCATGTGCTGCCTGCATTTCTTCCAACAAAAAAAGGTATTTCTATAGCTTCCAGTTAATCTGCAATAAAGTAGGCAAATGCCACGTGATCTGCCATGTTCGAGGAAGCAACGAGATCTCCAATTTGTCCGACTTCACGGCTCCGTTTTCAGCTCCTCCCCGACTGCTTTCGGCTAATCTCGCCGATCGGTCTGCGCAGCGCAGCATGAGCTCGAACACACCTTTTGTCTCACCCTGTAGTTTTGTGTTTATTGGTTTGATCCTGCCCCATTAGCTTTGATTTGTTTCACCTGTCTTGTTAATTTGCCTCACCCCCTGCGGTAAAAACAGTTCTACTTTCTATCGATATTTCACCCCTTCCCCAGTGATGAATCAGAAGATATTTGATATCAGTGGATAGCTCTGGATCTCGGGATTATTAAGATGCTACTGTCATTGCTCTATCTGATGTCGACAGAATTAAAAAACTCCAACATTAACATCAAGTGACCTTGGGTAATAATAGATCAAATAAAACTGAGAATATTCCAATTTTAAAGCATACTGAATGATGACAAACTCAGAGTCTGATTATTATGATCTACTGTTGGTGCATATGAGTCAGATTTGATGCTTTAAAATAAGCTATATTATCTTGAAAAATTGCTACATTTTATAATGGTGATAATGCTACAATAATTAATTATTTAATCAAATAAACTAGAAAATAAAGTTTTAAGTGAAAATGTTTGTAATATAGTTCTATAGAATAGCAAAATGACAAACTGACGTAATATTAAGCTGTCTAATAAACGCGCACTTGCTCATTACATGTTTTTGATATTCTTGTAAAGATGACAAATTATTGGTATGATCGTCCGTAGCGGCTGTAATACGGAAAATAAACAAAAAAGTCTGTTTGGCACGGGTCTAAAAGTAATCATTCTATGAAGCGACAGTAACGAACTCAGTGCGCTACCGAGCTGCTTTAATTCAGCCCCAGATTTTTGGATACAAATCAGGATTTTACTCTCGGCGTGATATGCAGCTGGCTGAATCAAAGAAATGTGCCCATGTTAACTTGTGACCTGTGTTTACTGTTATGAAAATTAATATTATATTAAAAGTATATTACAATTTATGGTTTGTGATGTTAAAGTACATTTCATGGAGTCCCAGATAACTGTTAATTTGAGGCTACTGTGGTTTAATTACAAACGCTATCGTTAAACTATTTACTATAGTAAAAACATGGTACATTTTCTTCAGAGACTAGCTAATGTCTCGTTTGATAAATTAATAAAAAATGACGTTATTTACACGTTTTTTCCGTTTTTCTTGTATAAACACTTTGGAAAGTGACTTAAATAGACATGATTTTGTTATAATCAAATGAGATTTTCTAGTGACAAGTAATATTTATAAGCAGCTTTTTAACTGGAAATAACGTCAATTTATTGCAACAGTAAAATTAGATTTTGGCTAGCAAACAAGTTCACACAGGCAACACAGGGTCACAAGTTAACACAGGCAAATTCAAAGAATCATAGACTGAAGCTACCTTATGCCACAAATAGGGTACATATACCAGTGTGGTTGAATAGCTCGCTGTGATTGCATCTGCCATATAATACTATGTGCAGTCTATTACATATAGGTCCTGTGTCAAGATTTTTAGCTATTTCAGTTTTGTATGATCAAATATTAGCAGACACCCATTATATAAAGGTGATGCACAATGTGTAATTTGTAGGCCTAAATATCTAAATATATTTGTAAATTAAAGTAGTACGTAAGGTAAGGTAAAAGCACACTCCGAAAATTGATCTAAGTTTGTAATTAGAGGAGTTTCTCATTAAAAAAAAAACATAAGTTGGGACTAATTGGTACCACAGTGCGTAATGGTGAAAAAAGTGCGTAATGTTTTTTTCATATATTTTTCCTTTAAAAATATATAAGATATCTTTACAAAGACATGCATGAAGCTTAAATATATTGTGGACTAAGCATCATAGTAATTTTCATTGTGCCCACTTTAAGAAAGTTTTTTTTTTTTTTTTTTTTTGCATTCAAGAGAAGCTTGTGTTGACTGTAGTTTGCATGCGTTTTGTGACAATGTACCATTTAAGCCTATCTTTTAAAAAAGTGAATTTAGTGAATTTTTACATAAGTGGGGCTAACTCAACATTGCCAAATGTGATTTGTATACAATAAAAAAAGTCAGGGAATTAACAAATCACTGAATTGGTTAAAATCATAATTTGCATAAAATATGTTTTTCCCTTTTTTATTTGACTTTAAACCTGAAAGTGGGCTCAAAGGGTACATTTACCCAAGCATTTACATGCAGCTTGTTGTCTACAGAAAAGGCTATATTTTTGTTTACTTAAAAAAAAAACAGCTATCGAACGCAAATCACAATTTAACACGTTTACAAAGTAACATTTATAAGTAGCGTTTCAATTAGAATTTACATTTCATTCACTACAATAAAAAAGAAAAGAAAAGAAAGTCACACGTTCCCAAAGTATTTATACTAGAAAAACAACGTGGAAATAAGGTAAAGTTTTATATTAATTAAATGAGCTTGTCTCTGAAGAAAATGCATCATGTTTTTACTGTAGTAAATATAGTTTAACGATAGCGTTTTCTAATGAAACCACAGTACACACACATTTACAGTTGTCCGGGACTCCATGAAATGTACTTTATCATCATAAACCATAAATTGTAATATACTTTTACTACAATATTCGTTTTCATAACAGTAAACACAGGTCACAAGTTAACATGGGCACATTTCTTTGATTCAGCCAGCTGCATATCACGCCGAGAATAAAATTCTGACTTGAATCCAAAAATCCTGATTAAATTAATGCAGCTCGGTAGCGCAGTGCGTTCATTGCAGTCGCTTCACAGCGCGATTATTTTTAGCGCGTGTTCGAAACCAGTGCCAAACAGATATATTTTTTTATTTTTCGTATTTCAGTCGCTACGGGCAATCATGCCAATAATTTGTCATCTTTACAAGAATATCAAAAACATGTAATGAGCAAGTGTGCGTTTATTAGACAGTTTAATATCACGTTAGTTTGGGCTTTCAAAACCGGCGAATCTGCAGCATTCGGTCCATCACATCTGCCGCGGAGGACCTGAATCAGGAAGTTGGTCACCAGATATGTACGTTAACCAGTTAAACCGTAAAACACCGGCCCTGCTTATATATGTGCAATTCTTTAAAGTACAACACTACATTTACGTGTGTTAATATGAAATACAATAAGCAATATAAATGTAATAACTTAATACTGATCTTCATTATGTAAAAAAAAAAAAAAAAAAAAAAACACGAACTTCTAATGAGAGTAATGTTCGCGCTCTTTCCCCGCTCTAGACTCTCCCGCGCGGTGCGCGTTCACAGAACAGCGTTCAAACTTACAGCCAAACACATTTAAAGGGACATTAACATGAATCAACAGTTGAATAAAGATTAGATGGCTGTTACAACCCTCAACCCTGAACATGTGTAATACAAACATCTTTAGGTTCTCAGACCGCAGTAGTCTCACGTCAACAGATGATGTGTGATCTGGAGGAGCTCAACCACATACTACCATGCACACTACACTTCCTGCAAATCAAACAGACTCTTCCTCTCAGATGCAGGAGATTTAAAAAAAAAGACTATGACTGGGGATTTCAAACATGGTCTTCAAAAAGCATTGTTAGTTAGGGTTATTTATAGTTATAGTCATTTTGTAATTACAACACAGTTGCAGAAGCAAAAAATATCTTCAGTCATATGTTCTACAAGCAACTGCAGCTGTTGTCTTTCAAATCTAATAAGTACAATAGAACATCAAAGAGAGAAAGAAAGACCAACGCTGCTTCTTGTATTCATGGCTCCATTGTGGCAGACCATTTAGAAACATTTGATACACCAACAAAACTCTTAAAATAAAACTGCATCTGTTTGTGAAAAATTTCAATTTACCAACCTAGTGAAAAACTCGATGAACATCTATGCAATCACTCCTCTGCAGTTTCACAAAAAAAGAGAAGTCCCTCCATTAGTAGGCGTTAGCTTTTTGACTTGATTGTTCAGATTCTTTTTTGACACACCTACTCTGCACATCTTGCATGCCACCCTTATTTATTTAACACACCTGATGGAAATCTCAAACCAAGCCACAAACTGACACTGAAACAATCATCACCAAATTAAAGTTTTGTAAGTTTCTTTCTGAATATGAGTGAACAAACGCTCTCTCATCAGGAAGAGTTGTAGGCCCTGTTGAGATCACAAACACATTGCATCTCAATGAATTCTTTTGCTGATTTATAATAATAAATGAACAAGTTTGCATTAAAAACACTGTTGCCAGAATCATAAACTAACCAGGAGTCGATGCCAACAAAGTCATCCTGATGCTGTTCTAAAGCCATATTAACCTACCTTATTTTTGTTGGTCGGATCACAAAGGAAACTAAAAAGATGTGTGCACTTGTCCATTTAATAAATTGTAAACTTTTTCAATATTTTCATAAACTTGAAATTATCTAATGCAACTCATTCCATATTCCTTACGGTTTAGGGTTTGCTGAGAAACAAATCGAAAATGGAGCTGCTGGTCAAAGCCTGGGCTTTGATGCAAAGATCATGTTCCATGAAGATTTTTTTTGTAAAATTCCTACTATAAATATATCAAAATGTAATTTTTGATCAGTTATATGCATTGTTAAGAATTTAATTTGGACAACTTTAAAGCTGATTTTCTCAGTATTTTGATTTTTTTTGCACCCTCAGATTTCAGATTTTCAAATAGATGTATCTCAGCCAAACATTGCCCTATCCTAACAAACCATACATCAATAGAAAGCTTATTTATTGAAAACTTTATTGTAAAATTTAACCTCATGGTTTTGTGGTCCAGGGTCACATATGGTCTTGTCTGTTTTGTCTCGCCGTCTGCCTGGATATACCCTTCATCTTGCTCAGTATTTGTAGTTAATTATGAAAAATATATCAATTTCCTTTGCATGAAGACATTTGTAAACAATTAAATATGCATTCATACAGTCACAGCACTGTTTCTCTGATATCAACAGAATAATCATGTAACTATACACCATATTGATTTAGAAGTTGATCCCTTTTCTGAAAAACATTTAAAAATATGACATTTAATCAGCAGGCGCCAATGATTTGAATGTAGTGATCGGTTTCTGCAATGGTTTAATGGGAAGAAAAATAACTTTTGTGAAATTACAAGAAAGTTAATTACGAACATTAACCCTGATTTTACAATAAAACAAACACGGTTACCGTATTTTTAACCACTGTAACCACAAATGAACCATGATGTTGCATCACTAACTACCGTATCTGTAGTAAAACTGTGGTTATATGAATGCTAGCCTGATCAATACACCCCAAAAACTCAGGAGTTGTGAGAAAGCTGATATATTATATTATATTAATTATATTAAAAAGGAGGCCATGCTTAAGTGTCGCAGATCTATGAGAAAGCCTTTCAGACACAGACTTGTTTTAGATGAACTTGGTTCACAAATCAAACACTTGAGTCAAAGTCAAGATATTGAAACTAACTATTACTCAAGCAGCCTAAAAGTATCCAGCAGTTGGATTTCAATATGTATAAACACACTGATCGATGAACCACATTTATGTATTTTGCTAAACACCTGAATGGATGGACTATAAAGACAGTTTACAGCTCAATCTGACATTATTATGAACTATTAAGAAATGTCAGCTAGATAGCATTTGTTAATAAAGAAATTGTTGACCTAAATAGTATGTATTCTGAGCATTTAACCAAGAGTGACCCCTACTGGACACACATAAACATAACAATGTAAAGGAAAAACTTAAATAGCTCTTGCAGTAACTGATTACATCTCTTAGTTACTCTTTATGTAAAGTAACGCATTACTTTTGCGTTACTTTTCTATTACTTTATGTTACTTTACAATTGTAAAAGCCCTTTTACATCCGTGGACCACGAAACCATAAGTCATAAGTGTAATTTTTTTAAATTGAGATTCTTAGGTCATCTGAAAGCTGAGTAAATAAGCTTTTCATTGATGTATGGTTTGTTAAAATAGGACAATGTTTGTCTGAGATACAACTGCAATCTGAGGGTGCAAAAAAATCTAAATATTGAGAAAATCGCCTTAAAAGTTGTCCAAATGAAGTTCTTAGCAATGCATATTACTAATCAAAAATCAAGTTTTGATATATTTACAGTTGGAAATTTACAAAATATCTTCATGGAACATGATCTTTACTTAATATGCTAATTTTTGGGGGGGCATAAAAGAAAAATGGATAATTTTGACCCATACAATGTATTTTTGGCAATTAAATAAACCCGTGATAATTAAGACTGGTTTTGTGGTCCGAGGACACACATATATAAGTAAGGGATAATGTACAGGCAGCCGGTAGTTATCGCAGAAATAAGCCCCGACAGTGTGATCAGGACGCGAAGCGGAGGGTCTTGTATCACACTGAAGGGGCTTATTTTGCGATAACTACCGGCTGCCTGTACATTATCCCGCTTATTACACGGCTACTTGCCACATAAGGAAAAAAACTGGACATGAATATGAATTTGAAATCTTTTATTGGCATATTTGTTTTAAATTAACATTTTTATCCTTCCGCGAAACGATATAGTACCACGAGACTAACATTCAAACTATGTACGTTAGTAAGACAATTTAAATAGATTAATGTCGAAATTTTCCATTGTTAATTGTGGTTGTCCAGTGTTTGTCACAAGATGGCGCCAAACGGTAATCTTTGTTGGCACGGAGGGATTTTAAACGTACAAGTAGTACCGGCTATGCGTTATTACTTTGGAGCGGTGATTATTTGAAAAGAACGAACCTGCAAATGTCTCAACTGACCAATCAGAATCAAGCATTCCAAAGAGCCGTGTAATAAATCCAGATAAAGCAGAGGTCAAATAGTATAAGGCCGCACAAACGTGACATACTGTGGTTTTTAACATCAAACAAAGACAGACATAGTACTAAACACAGAGACAGACTTATAAAGAGTGACTAATTATTACAGACAGGTGAAGGGGATGACGCTAACGAGGGATAAACCAAAGCAGACAGATCGACGGGGGAGACAATGGGAGAAACCAAGTACACACACAGACATAACCGTGACATTACACCCCTCTCCTCACGCCGTACACAACAAAACAAAAACAGGACAAGAGGGGCGAAAAAGCCAAAGCAAAACAGTCCAGGGAGGTGACGATGGTGGCAGGAGCCAAGGGGAAAACAGAAGGGAGGTCTCAGCAGATCATCTGGAGGTCGACAGAGAGGAACAGAGACGGTGAAGGGTCTGGAAATACACTTTCTGCTTCAATTTGAAGGAAAAAAACAAGGCATCGCTCTTTTCATTTGAGCAGATATTAAAATGAGCTGTAATGTTGATTCAAACCACTAGATGGCGAAACCACTAGCAACTGGACACTGAGTCGATTCACTGAACTGATTCACTGAACTGATTCACTGAACCGATTCACTGAACTGATTCACTGAACCGATTCTTGGATGATCAGATCCGACCATCACCAGATCCCACACACATTCACACGACAGCAGACACAGATTCAACATCTTACAAGATCAGTCTGATTCAGCTCTTAAATGATCATGTAATTCACTGAATCGGTTCATTTATCAGTTTGATTCACTCACCTGTTTTCTGGATCATCCTCCTGCTCACTGATGAACTGTGCGTTCCTCTGAAAACACCTGAAAACAGACACTTGTTATTGCACGTTTATTAAAAAAAGATTTTAAAGTTGAGATCAAATTAATAAAATAACCTGTTAAAGATGATGAAAATGAATGAAAATGGGATGATATGACTGTAGAATCGTGTTAGAGAGATCAGCCTCGACTCACCTGAAGATCCTTTTACGCAGAAAGAAACAGATCAAACCCAGAAGAACAATGAAGATCAGGACATAAATCCACCACAGCTGATCTGAAGATGTGAGAGAAAATCATAAACTGATGAAAACAGCTGATCAATAAAAATGCTAAATATTAGAAAGCAGAAGCACAGAGGTTTACCTGAGTGCTGGAGATCTGGAGTCACTTCATTTAAAACATCTTTAAACACGATGATGACAAATATGAGAGAAAAGAGTGAAAGTGTATTGACTGTGAATGAGATGTTTAGTGTTTTATTAGTGAATAATCAGCTGAAACTCACCTGAGTTTGGAGTCACTGCAGTTTGATTCCTCGCTGAAAAACACATTTACAATCATCATCATTACCTTGAAGATTCAGTTCAACACAGAGTTTACTAAAGTGATTCTCTCACCTCTGAAGATGGTGCTCAGACTGAACTGTGATGAAAAAAAAAAAATCATTAGAGCAGCATTAATAGTTTTAATGAAGGAATAAATATGAAAAAAGATAAACATGATGCTAAAAGAGAAATCATTTACTCCTGAAGTATCGCAGTGGATCTCGTGACGAAGTTGATCCACACAGTGAGACGTAACCAGACGATCAGATGAGACAGAAATAGCAGGATCAATCAGTTTGTGAGGATCTGATGGAAGTGCTATCAGATGATCATCCTGATCAAATAAAGCATTATTATGAGTTTAATTGTGAATAATGGTATAGTTTGAGAGGACAGAAACACTCTCACCTGTGAGAACCAGAGCTGTTCGCAGTCAGACTGATGGAGGTGAGTGAATCTATCAGCAGGAACTCTGAACTCAAACCCGTCTGTGATCTGAATCTCTGCACACGTCACATTCACACTGCTCTCCATCATTCAACACTGACAGACAAACAGAGCGATATCTGTGTTAAATAAGCATATAGATGCATAATGCAAAAATCTCCAAGAAAACATGGTTATTGCAATGCATTTGGTGTTTTGACAATCTGCACCATCCATCGATTCAAAAGACCAGCAAATACATTCAAAGATGGCTGCTTTTTTTGTTCCGGAGAAGAACGTGACGAGGGTGAGAAAATGGTAAAAAAAAAAAAAAGAAAAAATGTGCAAATGATCATGCAAAGGCAAAAATAACCTCATGCAAACTTTTTTGTGTCATGTTTCATTTTTAACCATAAATCCCCCATTTAGAAGCTGAACTGAACCATCTGTGCAACTAAAGCACACAATTATAAACATGTGGTGAGGGCACTCAAACTGTGCACAAGCGGTTATCTTCTGATCATATGCAATCTTTTCGAACTGTAAAACTAAGAAAACAATTCTTAGAAAATTACACGACTCAAGCAGAAAGATAAAAATCATTGAGTCAAGACTTGTCCTTCCGGCATCTTTACACCACAAGTCCAAAACAAAGCACAAAGCACAAAATCACTCGTTTAATTATGAACTACTTCACGTTGAGAGGAAACATCAGATGTAGCTTCATATTTAAGAGTAACATGTAATTCGTACCTGTAGAACGAAGCTTGGGCGTCCTGACACAGTCTCAGCTCATCACGATTCCGGTTCCGGGATCAGCTTCCGCTTTCTCAAACACACAGAAACAAGCACAGGATGGGTTTCCACTTATAACCTTGCAGATGTAATGACCGATACATTAGTTTAACACAGCAGGGATTGGTATTCATACAGAATACAGAATTTAATGTAGGAATCAAAACAAAGCAAAGGCGGGAGCAGCTGAAAATGGAGGCATGGGTCACGTGGGTCCCGAAGACACACGACTCCCAGCCGAGTTTGGCCGAGTAGATCATGACCCGGAAGCAGATTGATCAGATTTTGAAACTACATCAGGAGCCTTCTGAGGCTTTCAGGGACAACAATTTTAGAATTTTAGGACCCAGTCCTTGTGGTCAAGCATCTGTTTAGACGCTGTGGCTTGGCCCACTTCCTGTTGCCGAGTGGTTTGCGCTTGTTTTTCTGTAGAAATCTCTATCTATGCTAAAACACAGCTTTACTCCCAATAGATTTTTGATATCATCCATCGCACTATTCTGACTGCTCTGTTCGCTCACTTTATTCATTACCATTTTCCCTTTTCTCTCGCTGACCACGATTTACAGCATGTTAATGAGTTCATCAAAACAACAGTGGTAAGTTGAAACCATTCTACAATAACGATGAGTAATGGCTTCTTCTCCTGCTATTGTTGTTTGCACCACTTGCCACATGTATAGCCTACATGTTCCCCGAGCTAGAAAATACAATAAACGTCTGAACCAAATCAAGACTAACTATTTATTTGATGTTCAACAAATAAAAAAATATATATAATACAGAGAAACAAATGATAAAGCTTGGCTTATTGAATATCAGGTCCCTTTCTACGAAAGCACTTTTTGTGAATGATATGATTAATGTTCATATCCTAGATTTGCTCAGTTTTACAGAAACATGGTGATGATTAATTATTTTAAATGAGCCTACACCCCAAGGTTACTGTTACAAACATGAGCCGCGTGTAAAAGGTAAAGGGGGAGGTTTTTCTACTATTTATAGCAAGGTTTTCAGTGTTTCTCAGAGAACTGGCTTTAAGTATAACTCGTTTGAAGCAATGGTGCTTCATAAAACATTATCCGGAGAAACAAGTATTAATGATAATTCCCCTGTGATGTTAGTACTGGCTACTGTATACAGGCCACCTGGGCACCATACAGACTTCTATAAATAATTTGCTGATTTTCTATCAGTTAGTGAGTTACTGTTGGCTGCAGATACAGTCTTGATAGTGGATGATTTTAACAGCCATGTTGATAATGTAAAAGATGCATTGAGATCAGAATATATAGACACTCTGAACTCTACTGAGGTTAAACAACATGTGTCAGGACCTACTCATTGTCGAAATTTGTAGAACCATCACTTCTACCACAAGAGACTGCTTTGTAAGTAATCTTCCTGACTTATCTGAATTCTACAGCATATCCGATAGCTCAGAAAAACTTGATGCAACAGAAACTAAAGACTCTCTTTTTTCTAGCACTTTAGATACAGTTGCTCCTTTGTGGTTAAGGAAGATTAAGGAAACAGTCCGACGCCATGGTATACTGAGCACACTCGCGAACTGAAGAGAGCACAACGAAAAATGGAAGAGAATAATGGTATCTGTGAGGATTTCCAGTCAGGTTTTAGACCAAATCATAGTGCTGAGACTGCTCTTATTAGAGTTACAAATGACCTGCTCTTGTCAACAGATCGTGGTTGCATCTCTCTGTTAGTGCTACTGGATCTTAGTGCTGCGTTTGATACTATTGACCACAACATTCTTTTACATTCTTTTACATACATCAATGGTAGTGCACTGGCATGGTTCGAATCCTACTTATCTGACCAGCATCAAAACATTTTACACTTTATATGCTACCCTTAGGAGATATCTCAGGAAACGTGGTGTTAGCTTTCACTGTTATGCTGATGATACACAGCTCTATATTTTTTCATGGCCCGGCAAAACATACCAATTGGATAAAATAACAGAATGCATAGTTGATATAAAAAATTGGATGGCGAGTCATTTCTTACTGCTAAATTCTGAAAAAAAAAAAAAAAAAAAAAAAAAAAAAAAAAACAGAGCTGTTAATTACTGGACCTAAAACTTTTCAATGTAATAACCTAAAACTCGATGGCTGATCTGTCAATTCTTAAAAATATTAGTCTTTTTGTTTCTTATTCCAAGGTCACCATAGCCACCAGATCCAGTCTGTATCTCGTTGGCATGGTACGCTGACGTTCGGCTGTAGGTGTTAAAGTGCCCCTATTATGCCATTTTAAAGGTAGTTAATATTGTTGTAATAGTCTCTTAAAACAGGTTTACATGTATGCAAGTTCAAAAAACACTTTAGTTTTCTCCAAAATTAGATTTATTTTTACCCCGTTTCTAAATGATTCGTAAACGACTCGTGTGAAGCAGTTCGAAGAATCAGTCTCTCTAAACCCCTCCTTTCAGTGAGCCCTCACCGCTGTGATTGGTCAGATGGTGCAGTCCTTCTGGATTGGTCTACCGCTACAGCGCAAAAACGAAACGCCTATTGGCATAACTGAATGACAGCTGCGGAGACCTGTTAATGCATAGAAAAGATAGCCTCGATTTTACCCTATCAATTCGAGCCGGAGTCTGACGATGAAACTGTTGAAGTGTCACATCGACAAGAAACTGTTTTGCAAGCACGACCGGAGCAGGACGTTTCTCAGTGGGTGTCATATGTTACAATTTGCTTTTGTAAGCGAACCGGACACATCTCTACGTTGTGAACTTCAACACTGTACAATCCATAACACTGCGTTAAGCTATCGTTTATCATTATCATTACTTAAACTAATAAGGCAGACAGACAGTCAAGCTGCATCAATCACAAGACTTTTTAGACTACATTGCACTCACAGCTGAACAACAGAACTACAGAAACGCAAGTTAGCCGGTTACCAAGACATGTGCGGGGTTGTTACACACCATAACGTACACAAAGACGTATTTTGAACGATCGCTAGAAAATACAATTATTAATCATACTTACAGGTAGAAGTTCAGAGGAGCAAGCCGGTCCAAATAAACTGGGCACTGATCCATTTTTTAAAACCAAGCGTTTGGTGAATCTCGCGTTGTAACGTTACTCCCCAAGATTGGAAAAGCAGTCATCAGTAATATGACGCGAACACAACACAAGATTGGCATTGGACTGCTGAGGTGTTGAAAAAATTAATGTTAACCACTCATTCTTGATAGTTTCATCTTTCGGAAGGGCATATAAAACAAATTTACTCTCACAGCGCAGGGCGTCTTCTTGACATGATGTAATCCACTTGAAAATGGTAGGCCTACTGTTTGTGGGCGGGCAAGTTGTTCGCGAAATTGAATGTGGGCGGACATTACGCAAATGTGTAGCTCGTGACGTGTGGCCGTTACAGAAAAAAGATTCGAATTGCTGACGACTCGTTTAGGCGAATGTGAGCCGACTCTTTTTTTTGTTAGACAAAAACTTTATTTATAGTGCACTGTCGGCGTCACAACTTTGCAGATAGTTTATGTTCACATACAGCTACATGACACACTACATGAAATATCATATTTGAAAAGGCATAATAGGGGCACTTTAATCCACCATCTGCTCTTGGTTTGGACTGGATCCGGGGGACTGCAAGTGACCATCTGATCTGGATACAGACTGGATCTGGTGGCTATGGTGATAAGTATGATTCGAACCATGCCAGTGCACTACCATTGATGCCAACATAGTTTTCAAGTCTATGTAAAAGAATGTTGTGGTCAATAGTATCAAACGCAGCACTAAGATCCAGTAGCACTAATTTGATAAGGACCTGTATATATATATATATATATATATATATATATATATATATATATAGTCACACCAAGATGAGGAATGGACAAACAACAACGTAAAACACAAACAGTATTTAATAATCCAAAGGAGCTGATACAGGATACACATGAACACAGGGTAGCAACAACAATGTCCGACAAGAAACTGAACAAAGACACCAACTTATGAAGACACACTGATTAAACCAGGTGTAGGGAATGAGGAAGGAACCAAAACACAGAGCAGTGGGGGGAGATGATGGGAGAAACCATGGAACTGGTGGACCGACGGGCAACGGTGGAGACGAGGGAGCTGAGAGCCAGGGTGGAGCTGCAGGGTTGAAGGGCCGATGCGAAGTCCAGGACTCAAAGGCTGAAGGCGGAAATGAGGGATCATGCAGCCATGACGCCGATGGTGACTGGCAGACCTGCGGCGAACCCATTGCACAGATGGTGGTCTGAGGGTGAGCATAGGGACTGACAGGCAGCAGTGGTTGAAGCATTATGGTTATTAGACAGAAGTAACTGAGGGAGGGAGGGTGGGAAATCTACGCAGATGGACAGTTCAGAATTTACAGGGAGTTCAATATTCAAATCCTCAGGAAAACTTATATCTTGATCATTGTCTCTTACTGTTTGTCCCAGATTCAAATTAAGCTCACCCTCAGTGGTGGCGCAGTGGGTAATGCTGTCCTCAGCAAATTCACACTCCACACCTTCACCGCCACGGTCATTGTGGCCGGCTCACGCACCTGGTCTGACTACAACTGTGCAGCTCAGGCTCCGTGGCAATCAGCAGCTCTGTCGCTCCTCTCTGCGATGGCTCGCTGGTCGTGGTGGGCTTCATCTCTCCGTCATCTTTCGGCTCTTTGGGCTGTCTGGGCTCTGGCTCCGTAGTGGTACTGGCGAGATTCTCCATGGAACAGGCGGGGAACGAGGATCGGTTTCCAGTGTCCACTCCACAAACACAGTGAATTTTGCTCGAGGGCCGTCCCTGGATGATGGCCGGGTAGCTGGTGGCATGAACTAACAGTTGGAACATCTTTGTGTAGCCTTCAATCAATCTCTTCTCCTGCTTCAGTAAGAGAAGGAATTCGGGACAAAATCGGGGATCAATGAAGGGAAACACAACGGAAACAAACTGACTGAGAAAACAACGAGAAACAAAAACGTGAGAAAAACACGGAGAACTGTGTTGGTCGGATGTACTCACGCTAAGACGAGGAACGGACAAACAATGACGTAAAACACGAGCAGTCTTTAATAATCCAAAGGAGACACATTGATTAAACCACACAGGTGTAGGGAATGAGGAAATAACCAAAACATACAAAGCAGCGGGGGGAGATGATGGGAGAAACCAACTAAATAGTCCAGGGGTGTGACATATTTGTAAGCATTTATAAGGGGTGAAATTATTGCTTCATGAAGTTAAAAGTCCAGGAATTCTTACAAACAGATGCCATCAGCCTTCTCTGCCTCTCAGTCTTACACTTTTCCCCTTAAGTTTCACTAAGAATATCCATATACCACATGTGTTAAATCGTGTGAATATATTGTTTTTTCCTTTCATGTTTGGTATCCTTCTAAAGGTCTCTGTGCGATTGTTAAATGGTCTCAACTTCACAGCAGTCGCTAATATTGTGAGAAAGATTGAAACCTTTTATAGAATTGGGGTTGCTGCTAAAGGGTGTGCTCTCCAAAAGACCAAAAGGTCTTTGTGTTTTTTACAACTGATTGGAAAATTAGTTTGTTTTAGGCTAGTATAAAAGGCAAGTGACAAAACACTATTTCGGGGTTCTGTACTCAGATAGTCGGTGGATCTAAGTAGCAGCTGATCCCTCCCACCCTATGCAAAACTTCTTCAGCCTGCTGCCATCAGGGAAGAGACGGCAGAGTCTCCAGGCCAGGACCAGCAGACTGAAGGACAGCTTCATCTAGGGCAGATTCAATTCTCTATATGTCCGGTTCATATGGCAGAATTGACAATAAAGTTGACTTGACTTGACTTTGACTCGAGGCGGAACCGGAGAGTCGATGGTCCTGGGCGACACAGAGGATCCGGAGGGCCAAGGCGGAACCCAAGGCTCTGGCGACCCCGGCGGAGATGGAGGTCTGGAGGTACGCAGCGGAGCCGGAGTGACAGAGGATCGAGGCTGTGCCCACGGGAGGGAGGAGGTCCACAGAGCCGGCAGGACGGAGTGACGAGGCGCAGCCGGAGGAGTAGAGTCCAGAGGCGAAGGTGGGGCAACGACTGACCGGGACGGAGCCGGAGAGACGATGGAGCCTGGAGGAGCTGGTGGGCCGACGGCCGACAACGGAGACGAGGGAGCACAGAGCCGGGGTGGAGCCGCAGGGTCGGAGGGCCGAGGTGGAGTCCAGGACTCTGAGACTGGAGGTGAAGGTGAGGGGTCCTTCAGTCTGGACACCGATGGAGACTGGCAGTCCCACGGCAAGTCCTCTGCACCGATGGTGGGATGTGGGTGAGCAGAGGGACTGTCAGGAGACAGAGTCTCTGGAAGGCTGGGCGGAACCAGCGGAGTCTCTGGAAGGCTGGGCGGAACCAGCGGAGTCTCTGGAAGGCTGAGCGGAACCAGCGGAGGCTCTGGAAGGCTGGGCGGAACCAGCGGAGGCTCTGGAAGGCTGGGCTGAACCAGCGGAGGCTCTGGAAGGCTGGGCTGAACCAGCGGAGTCTCTGGAAGGCTGTCTTGAGGAGCGGGCTCTGGACGACGCTCTTGTGAAGCGGGCTCTGGACGACGCTCTTGAGGAGCAGGCTCTGGAGAACTGGACGACCCCAGCGGAGATTCAGGAGGGCTGGGCGTCTCCAGCGGAGACTCTGGAAGAGCAGGCTCTGAGCGAGCGGTCACTGGAGGGCGCTCTGGCGGCGCAGTCACTGGAGGGCGTTCTGGCGGCGCTGTCACTGGAGGGCGCTCTGGCGGCGCAGTCACTGGAGGGCGCTCTGGCGGCGCAGTCACTGGAGGGCGCTCAGACTGTGCGGTCGTGTTTTGGCTTGACTCAGGATATGAGGTCGCTGCTTTGGCAGGTGCTGACCGTAAGAGACCGACTGTTCGTGCTGACAGTAGTGGTGGGTCCTCTAGGCTGGACGTGAATCTTTGCCAAGCCGTGGTGAAATGTGGGTGTTGTGATTCTGGGCTAGTGGCCATCTTATGCTGTGGCTCTGAGCTGGAACTTTCTGTGGGAAGATGGTTCTCTTCCACAATTCCCACAGTAAAAGGAGAGCCACACAACAAAAGAGCAAGATCTATATAATATTGCAGAGTCCAGCCAGGTTCACACATTGGCATGAGGGAAGCCAATGGCTCTAAGAGTCCTCCCCGAAAGAAAATCATCAGGCACTGCTCCTCCATAGTAGACTGATTAGCTAATTCGATGAAGTCCATCGCATACTCCTCAATAGTCCGCTCCTCCTGCTTGAGACGCATGATCTGTACAGTGGTGTTCGTGCTGGAACCGGATGACACCATA